>NC_025687.1:27200928-27244643 GCF_000633955.1 Camelina sativa | reverse complement strand
TTTTTTTTTTTTTTTTTTTTTTTTTTTTTTTTTTTGGAAAAATTCCCTTTCTCCGTTTTGGAAATAATGAACGTGCTTTTTATTAAATGCGCTGCGCGGTCTTTGAGAATTATTCTCGGGACCTCGCGAAAATCACGCTGCACTCTGATTGGTGGATTCAGCGGCGGTTACTTCCCGTAATCCTGTATAAATAGGATTGAGAGTTTGGGAGTTCTTTCTAACTTCCACAACTTTCCGAAATATTGAGAGAAAAAGATGGTGACTACTCGATCTGCATGGCTAAGACGGGCTATGGAAAGGTTAAATGCTTCGTCGAGTGATTCCAACCGAACTGAATCGTCGGATGACGCCTCCGCCCAAGAGGACGTAGAGACTTTCCAAGTTCGCACACCTGCCCCACCTGTCGATATGGCGGGTGTTGAAGGGAGCCTCGTGTGCCAAGAACTCCGAAGGTATCGGGCTCGCCGCTATAGGCTGGGGGCTCACCTTATGGCGAGACATCGTAGACTGGCCGAAGTCTGTCGGCTATACCGTTTGGACGGGACTATCCGAGTCCTGCACGAATTAATCGCCGAAGGTTTCTTCTTGGAGAAGTGGCGTATGACCGGGCTGCTTGCCGCGCGTGCGGCGTGCCAAGAACTGGTGGCNGGTCTTCCGGGTCACTCCGCCAGCTCTTACTTGTAGCTTTACGTCGCCCATTGACATCTTAGCAACCCCATCATAGCCCGTCAGCGTCCGAGTTTCGGGTTTCAGCTGATCTGGTGTGACGCCCATTTTTTCTAACGTTTCCCAGCATAGTACGTTGACGGTGCTTCCGGTGTCGATCAGAACTCGTTCGACGTCGAAGTCGCCCATTGTGACCTCGATAACCAAGGGATCCGAATGGGGATGTTGAATTCCTTAAGCGTCCTCCAAAGTGAACGATATCGGGTCCGAGCAGAGTGAAGGTTCGCTCGGAGTTGTTCGAAGGGTGCACACCTGTCGTGCCCTCTTCTTTAATGCGCGGACGGAGTCTGCGCAGTCCTCCGGTGGGCCAAGTATCATAGTTATTCGTCCTCGAGGAGGTGAATTGGCCCGCTCCGGGTTTTGCCCCCTCTGCCGCTTTGGTGGGCCGGGCAGTTCGTCTGCTTGGGGCGCCTCCTCTTGGAGGTTCACGAATGCTTGGTTGACCGGCTGTTGGACTGCGTTGGGTGGTGCGTTGTAGCCTCGTCTGCCACCCGCACCGCGGCCTCCGTTAGATCGTCCGCCGCGCAATCCCCCACGGCGACCTCTGCCTCCGCGAACGCTTTTTGGCTGAAAGACAGCGTCGACTTCACCAGAGAGATATTTCCCGTACAAATAATTCTTCAGGTGGACGCACTCATGTGTGGAATGACCGGAGGTCATGTGGAAGTTGCAGTAAAGTTCCTTCGGGTTGGTCGGCTGCTTGTCTTGTTCATCTGCCTCGGAGACTGCGTGGATGATGCCTTTTTCCGATCCTGGGGTTCGTGGTGCTTGCGGGGTTCGTGATGTTCGACCCGGTTTTTAACCTTGGGGGGATGCGTTGATTGTTCGTCGTTGGTTTTCGCGGCTATTTGGGCCTCTTCTTCCTCATCGAGTGCGAATCTGGAAGCTCGATGCAGTGCGTCATCAAGGTCTTTGGGTTCCCGGATATTGAGGTCCTTTCGTAATGGTGACCCAGGGATCAGACCCTTCCTGAAGGCCGCCATTGCAGCGTCCTCCGGGACGTTGACCTTTGTTAGCTTCTCCTTGAATCTGTTCAAGAAACTGGCGATGGGCACTCCTCGTTCTTGGGCCATCTCCCAGAGATCCGAACTTGTCACGCCTCGTTCGATGAGGATTCGGTAATTCTTGAAGAAAACCTTGGACAACTGGTCGAAATTGTCGATTGAGTTCGGCTCGAGCCTTGTGAACCATACCAAGGCAGGGCCGGAGAGGCTATCGACAAATAACTGACAGCAACCGGCGTCCCTTTGTTCGTCGGTGAACCGTGCTTTGGACATGGTCGCCATGAAGGACGTCATGAACTGGACCGGATCTTTGTCTCCCTGGTAGATTGGAAGTTTCAGCTTGACGTTTTGTACGGTAGCTCGCGTTATCCGTTGAGTGAAGGGCGACTGCCGAGTCACCTCGACAATTCTATCGATCTCCGGAGCCGTGCTGATAGCCCGATGGAGGAGTGTGTTCATGCCGCTGATTTGCGACTTGATTTCTTCGAGTTCGAGGCAAGATCCGGGGTTTGTGAGGCGGGCGACGGGGCGGCCGAGCTCTCGTGTATCCGCGAATTCGGATTCGTTGGTCGAATACTCGACGTGATGTGAGGGGGAAGATTCCTCCTGTCGAATTGTGCGTCCGAAAAGTCGAGACGACGAATGAGACCGCCCAAGTTAGGCGATTGTCCAGCAGAGACTTGCGATGGGGTTGTCTGGATCATTACGGCGTCGACCCTGCGATTGGTGTCGGAGATCATCTGGTAAATCTCTTTCGTCATGGAGCCGAACAAGATCTTGAAATCCTCCATGGAGATGACCTGCGGGTTCTGGATCGCCGGTGTGGCATGAACAGGGAGATCTCCGTTCTGTGCGTCGGGCTGCTGCTCCGTGACGTTCACCGGTAAGCTCTGCGTCGAGGTTGACTAGCTTTACTTGAGTTTGCCCCGCTCCCTGGCTGGTCTCCCCTTCGGATCTGATCCCGACTGGGAGTTCGGCGGAGGTTTCGGCCGGGTTTGTCGTTGCGTTGACGCGCTGACGGGAGTACACGGCGATGGCCGGCCTAGTCGAAACGCCACCTCGTGTAGCGACGTCATCCTGAGTGGATGCGATGCCAGTGAGATCGAGCATGCTAGAGGTTGTGCGGTTTGCTTCGGGGATTTCGTTGATGATGGAAGACATTATTGTCGGGCTAGAGAGTAAGTTTTCTAGAGACGATTTGCGTCCCCACAGACGGCGCCAATTGTAGGAACTAGGTTTCCACAATGAATTTGTTTAAGGGGGGAAACAAATTCAATAGAGTTATCTCTCTAGAAAATAGATCTAAGCCTTGGAATTAAAAGTAAAGAAGTAGAACTCAAAAGAATTAGGGTTTATTGCTAAGAACAAGAGGAGAACTCAATTATTGTATTTTATTCTGGATACTTTACAATGGAGAAATCACTCCCTCTTTATACACGCCCTAAGATTACAATATATATTCACTTTCCTTATCGTCCGAAGTGAGATATGGAAAGCTGCCTCATTGCTTCATTCGGCCGCCGTGCCGAAGTGGAAGTCGGCTCCTTCTTCTTCAAGGTGACATTTTGGCCGAACTGACTTCTTGTTGACCTAATCAAGTCCTTAACCGATTTCCCGGTTAACTAATCAATTAGTATTTCTGGTTTAGCTCGGTATGTTGGGGGTGCTGAATCCCGTACCAACAATCATTTTGGTTTGTAAGACTGTGGTGAAGAGAACACTTTGAAGAGTGGAGATGTGTTCAAATGCAAAGAGTGTGGGTTCCGTGTTCTCTACAAGAAGCGTATCCCTTAAAAACGGCGCATACCGGCGGACTAAATACTAATCTTTAATCCTTCCTTTTCATTGTTGATAAAATTCTGTAAAACTTCTCATAACTTCTCAACGAAGTTTTCTGATCGGTGTTGTAATCCCTCTCTGTCGGTATCTACTCTGAAGTAATCTATCTCTCTTTCGCTGTGTTCTCTTCTCCCAATTGGTCAGCTTATTCGGTGAAAAAGGGTACTTGCGAAATGCCTTGTAGGAATAGTATCAGAAGAGTGAATTAGTGCTTTAGGATCTGATGAATCCTTTAGTTGTAAGAGCTATGTGTGAACTAGTCTCTTTCTTTTCTCTTTGTGAGTTCTTCTCCTTACTCACCCCAACAATGTAACTCCTCTCCGTTTCTCTTGACACTTGTCTATTACGTCGTACTTGCTTGTCTTGTCCTCAGTGTAACATTTATATCCGTGTTGTTTTTGGATTTCATCATAACCACAAGGAGTTCTCCCTGCCATGAAGATTGAAGACCATGCTCTCTCTTCTCCCTCGTGGTACTTTTAGTTAGATCATAGCCTTCATAGCCTTCGCTTCTCCCATCCCATGTTGCTTGTTTTGATCATTTTTTACAATGTACTTATTAGACTCACGTAGTCTTTTAGCAACACGATCTGTCGAACCTGTAAAAACATTTAGCAGACTAGCTTGTTAGCTTTCCTTGTTTTGGCAAAGAATTTGAAACGCAAGGAAGATTCTCTTGATTTGTTTGGTGTAAAGAGGAAAATGGGCTTTTATCATCGATCAAAGTTAAAAGCTTCAAATAATATACCGAAGCAAATGCAAATGCTATTTGGAAAAAAATGCATCTTAATGATATTACAATACCTTACCAATTACCATATATGATGANGGTTCACGAATGCTTGGTTGACCGGCTGTTGGACTGCGTTGGGTGGTGCGTTGTAGCCTCGTCTGCCACCCGCACCGCGGCCTCCGTTAGATCGTCCGCCGCGCAATCCCCCACGGCGACCTCTGCCTCCGCGAACGCTTTTTGGCTGAAAGACAGCGTCGACTTCACCAGAGAGATATTTCCCGTACAAATAGTTCTTCAGGTGGACGCACTCATGTGTAGAATGACCGGAGGTCATGTGGAAGTTGCAGTAAAGTTCCTTCGGGTCGGTCGGCTGCTTGTCTTGTTCATCTGCCTCGGAGACTGCGTGGATGATGCCTTTTTTCCGATCCTGGGGTTCGTGGTGCTTGCGGGGTTCGTGATGTTCGACCCGGTTTTTAACCTTGGGGGGATGCGTTGATTGTTCGTCGTTGGTTTTCGCGGCTATTTGGGCCTCTTCTTCCTCATCGAGTGCGAATCTGGAAGCTCGATGCAGTGCGTCATCAAGGTCTTTGGGTTCCCGGATATTGAGGTCCTTTCGTAATGGTGACCCAGGGATCAGACCCTTCCTGAAGGCCGCCATTGCAGCGTCCTCCGGGACGTTGACCTTTGTTAGCTTCTCCTTGAATCTGTTCAAGAAACTGGCGATGGGCTCTCCTCGTTCTTGGGCCATCTCCCAGAGATCCGAACTTGTCACGCCTCGTTCGATGAGGATTCGGTAATTCTTGAGGAAAGCCTTGGACAACTGGTCGAAATTGTCGATTGAGTTCGGCTCGAGCCTTGTGAACCATACCAAGGCAGGGCCGGAGAGGCTATCGATAAATAGCTGACAGCAACCGGCGTCCCTTTGTTCGTCGGTGAATCGTGCCTTGGACATGGTCGCCATGAAGGACGTCATGAACTGGACCGGATCTTTGTCTCCCTGGTAGATTGGAAGTTTCAGCTTGACGTTCGGCACGGTAGCTCGCGTTATCCGTTGAGTGAAGGGCGACTGCCGAGTCACCTCGACAATTCTATCAATCTCCGGAGCCGTGCTGATAGCCCGATGGAGGAGTGTGTTCATGCCGCTAATTTGCGACTTGATTTCTTCGAGTTCGAAGCAAGGTCCGGGGTTTGTGAGGCGGGCGACCGGGGCGGCCGAGCTCTCGTGTATCCGCGAATTCGGATTCGTTGGTCGAATACTCGACGTGGTGTGAGGGGGAAGATTCCTCCTGTCGAATTGTGCGTCCGAAAAGTCGAGACGACGAGTGAGACCGCCCAAGTTAGGCGATTGTCCGGCAGAGACTTGCGATGGGGTTGTCTGGGTCATTACGGCGTCGACCCTGCGATTGGTATCGGAGATCATCTGGTAAATCTCTTTCGTCATGGAGCCGAACAAGATCTTGAAATCCTCCATGGAGATGACCTGCGGGTTCTGGATCGCAGGTGTGGCATGAACAGGGAGATCTCCGTTCTGTGCGTCGAGCTGCTGCTCTGTGACGCCCGCAGCCTCCTCGTTGCGGTGTTGTTCACCGGTAAGCTCTGTGTCGAGGTTGACTAACTCTACTTGAGTTCGCCCCGCTCCCTGGTTGGTCTCCCCTTCGGATCTGATCCCGACTGGGAGTTCGGCAGAATTTTCGGCCGGGTTTGTCGTTGCGTTGACGCGCTGACGGGAGTACACGGCGATGGCCGGCCTAGTCGAAACGCCACCTCGTGTAGCGACGTCATCCTGAGTGGATGCGATGCCAGTGAGATCGAGCATGCTAGAGGTTGTGCGGTTTGCTTCGGGGATTTCGTTGATGATGGAAGACATTATTGTCGGGCTAGATAGTAAGTTTTCTAGAGACGATTTGCGTCCCCACAGACGGCGCTAATTGTAGGAACTAGGTTTCCACAATGAATTTGTTTAAGGGGGGAAACAAATTCAATAGAGTTATCTCTCTAGAAAATAGATCTAAGCCTTGGAATTAAAAGTAAAGAAGTAGAACTCAAAAGAATTAGGGTTTATTGCTAAGAACAAGAGGAGAACTCAATTATTGTATTTTATTCTGGATACTTTACAATGGAGAAATCACTCCCTCTTTATACACGCCCTAAGATTACAATATATATTCACTTTCCTTATCGTCCGAAGTGAGATATGGAAAGCTGCCTCATTGCTTCATTCGGCCGCCGTGCCGAAGTGGAAGTCGGCTCCTTCTTCTTCAAGGTGACATTTTGGCCGAACTGACTTCTTGTTGACCTAATCAAGTCCTTAACCGATTTCCCGGTTAACTAATCAATTAGTATTTCTGGTTTAGCTCGGTATGTTGGGGGTGCTGAATCCCGTACCAACAATCATTTTGGTTTGTAAGACTGTGGTGAAGAGAACACTTTGAAGAGTGGAGATGTGTTCAAATGCAAAGAGTGTGGGTTCCGTGTTCTCTACAAGAAGCGTATCCCTTAAAAACGGCGCATACCGGCGGACTAAATACTAATCTTTAATCCTTCCTTTTCATTGTTGATAAAATTCTGTAAAACTTCTCATAACTTCTCAACGAAGTTTTCTGATCGGTGTTGTAATCCCTCTCTGTCGGTATCTACTCTGAAGTAATCTATCTCTCTTTCGCTGTGTTCTCTTCTCCCAATTGGTCAGCTTATTCGGTGAAAAAGGGTACTTGCGAAATGCCTTGTAGGAATAGCTATCAGAAGAGTGAATTAGTGCTTTAGGATCTGATGAATCCTTTAGTTGTAAGAGCTATGTGTGAACTAGTCTCTTTCTTTTCTCTTTGTGAGTTCTTCTCCTTACTCACCCCAACAATGTAACTCCTCTCCGTTTCTCTTGACACTTGTCTATTACGTCGTACTTGCTTGTCTTGTCCTCAGTGTAACATTTATATCCGTGTTGTTTTTGGATTTCATCATAACCACAAGGAGTTCTCCCTGCCATGAAGATTGAAGACCATGCTCTCTCTTCTCCCTCGTGGTACTTTTAGTTAGATCATAGCCTTCATAGCCTTCGCTTCTCCCATCCCATGTTGCTTGTTTTGATCATTTTTTACAATGTACTTATTAGACTCACGTAGTCTTTTAGCAACACGATCTGTCGAACCTGTAAAAACATTTAGCAGACTAGCTTGTTAGCTTTCCTTGTTTTGGCAAAGAATTTGAAACGCAAGGAAGATTCTCTTGATTTGTTTGGTGTAAAGAGGAAAATGGGCTTTTATCATCGATCAAAGTTAAAAGCTTCAAATAATATACCGAAGCAAATGCAAATGCTATTTGGAAAAAAATGCATCTTAATGATATTACAATACCTTACCAATTACCATATATGATGATACAAATATATATCTGGAGTTTGACATCGAAAAGAAGAGAAGGAAACAGAGCCAAAGTCAACTTGCCGAACCACCATAATCAGTTAAGATTTGTTGATAAAACTCGGCAAATCATCCTTGGCTCATCCTCATTCTCTATTTTTCCATGCAAAGACTCCGCATACTATTGGTGTGACTCTCATCATCGTTATGTCTTTTTTTTTCGTTATACCTGATCTTGTTGTGGCAAAGTTCTTACTCATGATGAAGGTATTTATAAACATATGTAGTAAGATATGTGTGCATAAACTTTATAATGCAATTGTTATTAGAATAGTCATATCTTTTATTTTTTTGATCAACCAGAATAGTCTTATCTATGCATGGTTTTAGAATTTCAGTGCATCAGGCAAAAACATCAATGGAAATTTGACCACAACCGTATATTGAAGAATATGATTACTTTAGAAGATTGGCTGACCTTTAGATTATCATATTCGAATTCCTATTTTGTATGAATAATTAATATTCGTACCTCACTACTTTCAAAGGCATATCGTATTTGTCTGCGACACAAAATTCCACCTATCGTACTTTTTGTTTACGATTGGACTCATAATTTTGTGGTTGATTATGACAAAAGAGGTTATCGACCTTCTCACAAAATATTACCGACAAAATCATTTTAGTTTGCTAAATGTCGGTGATATTGTTAATAATTAAAAATATTTATTTTAATCATAGATAAAAGAAATGAAAATTTAGGGACTATTTTGTATATAAAAAAATTCAGCACTATTACCGAAGGAAAAATACCAATTTATATTTTAGAAGTAGGGTGGGATGCAATAAATTTTACTCTAAAACAGAATATAGAGACAAATTTGGAAGTGAGTTGGAGATGCTCTCAAACCCAAATTTTATAGATTTTTTAGTGTAACTCCATATAAATTGTTTATATTAAAACCCTTAGGTATATCATTAATATGTTCGAGGCTTCCTATAAACATTTTAACCGTAAGTCCGTAACTCTGCGTACAACCCTAGCATCTATCAATTTAAACACAAGGTTTGGGTTTTTCTTTGTGGTTTTTTAAGTGATAAAGGAATTTGTTTTGCATGACATTTTTGGTGATACAGACAAACAAAGCTGCTCTCTTGATTTGATTTTCTGGTAAAATCTCAATTTTCAAAGTTTTCGTTTATGAATCTTCTTCTCTTGTTGTCAAAAAAAAAAAAAAAAAATGTTCATACGTAGTGTAACGGTTAAACTGAAATCCTGTAATATCATAGATATGTTCCAAACTTCCAATCAATATGCATTAATTAATGTGTTACCGCTGAAGCTCGTGCTATCGAATTTGATAGTATAGATACTATATTACATGTTTTTCTTTGATTTATCGAATTCGATGGTAGATAAATGTTTTATTTGAAATATAAGATTTGAGTTTTCTTTTTGAAAAACGAGAAAAATGCTAATGAAGACACAAGTTAATCTAGCAGAGAGTATTGCAATTCAGATAGTGAACTAATGCAATTAGAGGTTCGAAATCTAAACAAATATTCACTTTCGTACGAATTATTTTTTTTTCTTATATGACTATGATACTATAGAAAATAAAATGAGGAAATTATGTGGTAAATTGAGTATTTTAAAATAAGAAATGAATGAGTGCTTATAAAGTTGACCAAAGAAAATGTTCCGAATAATCTTATCTTACCTTGGCCGGACCGAATTGGTATCTATTTGTCCAATCGGATAGGACATTTCATAATGTCATGATGTGATCCATCAATAGATAGAATAAATATTAACTTTGCTGGTTTAATTAGATTACTAAATTTATCCACGAGCTTGTCTTTAAGAGTTAACCTCAAACGAGATGGGATTGCTTTCCCAAGCATGTACGAATAAATAACCATTTTTTTTGTATGATTTATGGAGAATAGAGCTAGTAACAAAAAAAACCCGAAAATCTACAGAATGAACAAAGCAAACAACAAATCTAAAGACCCAACAAACCAAACTAACATGAGAAGGAAAAGGACAATGGTTACAACTTGGAAGACCATCAAACTTTTTTTTTTTTTGCTAAGAAAAGAAACAGGACCATCAAACATCCAAACACTAAAGCAAAGCTCAGGGTGCGATATGCCTTGAAGTTGCCACGAGCAATCAAGATCCAAGACCAGCCCTCAAACCCCAAATCAACACTGCCTAGTGCCTACAGCGACTCTGTTGACGAAAACACGTAATGATCCTTCAACTAAACAAGTCTAAAATTTTCTATGTGTATTCCATTTTTGTAAACATTTATATTCCATTTTATCAAAAAAAAAAGAGCGAAATTAGTGGGTATTTTTTAAAAAAATGAATACTGTAAATAGTCTTTCAGGTTTGTTAGACGATCGATAACTTCCTTTTGTCGATCAACCACAAGAATATATGAGTCGAATACTACGAAAACTACGACATGTGGGTTTTGTGTCGCAGACTATATACGATGCCTTTTGGTTAGTGAGGTTCGAATAAATTTGGAATTCGAATATGATAATACGACTATAGGGTCAGCCAATCTTCAATAGTGATTATATTCTTCAATATACGATAGTGGTCAAAATTCCATTATTATTTTTATTCTTTGCTGCATGCACTAAAAACCATGCATATGGTAAGAAGACTATTCTTATGTGACAACTGAAAACTTTAAATTTAAACTAAATCAATACATGAACACATATCTCACTACACATGTCTATAAATACCTTCATCATGAGTAAGGGTTTTGCCACAACAAGATCACAAGACAATATGAGAGCTATAACAAAAAGACATAATGATGATGAGAGAGTCACACCAATTGTATCATGGAGTCTTGCATGGAAAAATAGAGAATGAGGATGAGCCAAGGATGACTTGCCGATTTTTATCAACAAATCTTAACTGATTATGGTGGTTCGGCAAGTTGACTTTGGCTCTGTTTCCTTCTCTTCTTTTCGATGTCAAACTCCAGATACTATCTATCCATATATTATCGATCATGCATCATGATTAGGTTGTAGTGTCGCTGAAATAAGTTTTTTGATATACGTACGAGTACTTAGGTGACTGCTGATAGTATACATTTTTTTTGGAAAAATACAAGTATAGAACATAAAACATTCATAGACCATTTAAACAGATGAATCATATATTCACCAGAAAAAAAAAGAAACACACTCAATTATTTCTCAAGAAGCATGTGCAAAGCGATAAAACAAATTTGTTTTAAACAAAAACAAAAGAATGAAAAGTGAAAACATAACTTTAGTGTTTACTGCATTCATTTTGTTCAACACCAAAAATCTGTCTGAGCTTAAGGACTTGTTGATAAATTTTCTCAGATTCAGACAATGAATCAGCAACACTTTTTCGTTCAACGCATCTCTTTCCCCAAGCCACGATCTTCGGACATGCAGCTTCGACAGAGAAGTCACCACATTCCTCGAGTCAGTGCCGGTCCCGTATTATTGGATGCCCCACAGCTCGGTTTAGAGGCCTTATAGTAAAAACAAAAATTTATCTTTTACACAATAAAAAATAAAGTTATAGGCTTTTTTCTTATTAGGTTTACATTAAAAGTAAATCAATTTGACCCAAATTCATACTTAATCTAATTTTTGAGATACAATTTTTTTTTCTTATTAAATTGGGCCTTTTGTTTATTCTTATACCAACTATTCTTAAAAAATTTTGAAAAAAGAAAAAAAATTGGAGGACCCGAAGCCACTGCTTGGGTGGCTTCCCCTATAGGCCGGTAGAACCAACTGTAGAAAGTGACAAGAGCTATGTCTACATAACCAAAAGTCTCTCCTCCAAAGTAAGATTTGTCTCCAAGCTCATTTTCAAGAACCTTCAACCTCTCAAGAAACTCTTTTACGCCTTTGTCTTGTTCTTCTCCAATCTTGTTTCCCAAAATCTTTCTTCCTCCATCAAATGATATCTGCATTTTGGTGTATGGAGTCAAAACGAAGTGGACATAAAACACAAACTGAACAAGAAACAAAGGAATTGGTAACATAAATGCGTTAAATCTAATTACCGTTTTATCAGCGAAGTCAGCCCAGAACCTTGGAGTGGCTCTAGAATGAGGATCAGTGGGCAAGAAAGAGGCAGCCTCTGTCCACGTCTCATTAATAATAAAAATTTAGAGATTATTTTGTATAGAAAAAGTTCAAACTCTATTACAAAAACAAAAAAAAAACAATTTTTATTTTAGAAGTGGATATAGAAATTGGTTGGAAAAAAAGAGAGCCACAAGACCGAACAAAAAAACCTCTCTCTCGAAGAAGCATTCGCCCTAGCCGTCAACCAACATTTGCTCTCTGATGGCCGGTGATGGGTGGCTTCCACATCACCAACGTCGGTTCCAGTTTCTTCTAGTTGTAGTTTGTCTTTGTTTGTCTTTCTAGCTTGTCAAACCTCAGCTTTTTCGTCTCCACCCTTTGTCCATTCCTCTCGGTGGTGGTAGTACTTTCCAGCGTGGTGACTATCTCGGAGGATTGGTGGCCGATTGTTGATGTTCGAAAATGGATCTACTCCCCGATGGCTCCTTCTTGTCTTTCCGATATGGTCGTGGAGGTTTCAGGTTCCCGATATGGTTCTATTGTCTCGACATTCTAGTTCATCGGCTCTGTTCTTGTTTGATTGTGAATTGGTGGTGACTTGTCGCATGTTCCGGTTGCTTTCGAGATGAATCTGAAGAGCTTTTTCTTGGATTTTGCTGGCTTTGCGGTGGTGTTGTCTCGTGTGAGGCTTGTATTTAGTCAGCTTCTTGTATCCCTGATTTCGCTTTGAAGTTCTCTTTGGTTATGCGACAACGACCTCATTGTTTTTGGGTTCCTCCTCTTTTGGTTGTGTTGAGTGACTTGGCTTTGGTTTTATGTTGTTTGATCGCTTATGTCTTTCTTTGTTTAGGACGGTCTAATCGTTTGGTTTAGGCTAGATCTTTGGAATTAGAGGTCCTTAATCTACGGTTGGCCTTTTCGTGCAATCTGGTATCAGCTCTTTTGTGGCCTCTCTTCTTTGATTTGGTTTTTAGCCTGGTTGACTTGTTCTGCTACGATAATATGTCTTGGTCTCTTGGATTAAGCTTATGGTTTGTCTCTGATTGCCCTCCTTCTGTGGCTGAGTATTCAATCGGGTTCCTCTTATTGCAAAGCGTGGATGGTTCAGTTTACCCACTTGTTTGGGTTTCCTCCGGTTTTGCTAGAAGGTTGGTTTGGTCGTCTTCCTTGAGCTAGTGCGTCCATCTTCCTTCGTCAAATTCTCTGTCAGGCTCCGCAATTCGTTCTACTTCAACTCGCCTTCTCCGTGGTTCTCTTGTTTGGGCTTAATTGGGATTATGCCATTTGTGCTTCCTTCAAATTCCATAGTTTCTCTTGTTTGGGTGTAGTTTCCCTCTTTTGGGTTGTAGTTTCCCTCTTTTGGGCTATAGTTTCTGGGGATATTTGGTTTTTCCTCCAGCTTAGTGTTCCAAAAACGCATTCCACCCTTGTAGTTCTCAATCATATCTTATAATGGAAAATCTTGAGACGAAAAAAAAAAAAAGAATTTGGTTGGAATAGATTTTACTCTTTAAAAGAGTATACATAGTTGCAAATATAGAAATGAGTTGGAAAGTTCTAAGATCCAAATTTTATGAATTTTTAGTGTAAACCCATATTTAACTTGATAATATTAAAGCCCCTTACCCATTAGGTATGGGTCATTAATATGTTGGAGGCTTCCGCATAAAAACCCTAGCGTCTCTCATTTCCTCGTTCTTGTCACTTCTTCGCTTGTGTGCTCTCTTAATCACGAAAAATCATGGAATCAAAGCCAGAAGAACCTGTTGTTACTTACGTCTGCGGAGGTAATGCTCGAACCATCTTCTTCCTCTCGAAAATGTCTTCCAATTTTTGGTTTTAAAATCGGGCAGGGTTTTCTTGGAACTCTTTCAACCCTAGCTAATACTTTAGGCAATTTCATAATTGGCTTAGTTAGGACTTAGGAGGCATGCATGAATCAATCAGACTCTGTTTGATCTATTTGACTTGAGGTCTTTTTGAGGCTTTTGCTTCTCCCAAGCAGCCTCAGACATTAACTTGTTTGTCTGAATCATTTTGGTTTGTAAGATTGTGGTCAAGAGAACACTTTGAAGCGTGGAGATGTGTTCAAATGCAAAGAGTGTGGGTTCCGTGTTCTCTACAAGAAGCGTACTCGTATTGATCCAACAGACAAGAAGCCTAAAACACGGTACATACCGGCGAACTAAATACTAATCTTTAATCCTTCCTTTTGATTGTTGATAAAATTCTGTAAAACTATATAACTTCTAAACAAAGTTTTCTGATCGGTGCTGTAATCCCTGACTGGCGATATCTATTCTGAAGTTATTTATCTTCGTTTGCCACCTAAGTAATCTATCTCTCTTTTGCTGTGTTCTCTGCTTTCAATTGATCAGCTTATTCGGTGAAAAAGGTTGTGTCTATATAAGAAGATGAGAAACTACCAAAAAGAGTACTTGCTAAATGCCTTTTAGGAATATCTATCAGAAGAGTGAATTAGTGCTTTAGCATCTGATGAATCCTTTAGTGGTAAGAGCTATGTGTGAACTAGTCTCTTTCTTTTCTCTTTGTGAGTTCTTCTCCTTACTAAAAGGATCTGATGAATCCTTTAGTAACTCCTCTCCGTTTCTCTTGACACTTGTCTATTACGTACCATCGTACATGCTTGTCTCTTGTCCTCAGTGTCACATTCATAGCCGTGTTGTTTTTGGATTTCATTATAACCACAAAGGAGTTCTCCCTGCCATGAATACCTTCCTCTCTCTTTTCACTCGTGGTACTTTTAGTTAGATCTCCCTCAAACACCATTTCACCATATATAGCCTCCACTTCTCTCCTCCTATGTTGCTTGTTTTGATGAGTGTTTACAATGTACTTTTGACTCACGTAGTCTTTAGCAACACGATCTGTCGAACCTGTAAAACATTTAGCAGACTAGCTTGTTAACTTTCCATGTTTTGGCAAAGAATTTGAAACGCAAGAAAGGTTCTCTTGATTTGTTTGGTCTAAAAAGGAAAATGGACTTTATTACCGATGAAAGTTCTTTTTTCATCTGTAAAAAAAAACTAGTTGTTAAAAACTTCAAATCATATATACCGAAGCAAATGCCATTAAATTAGCATTCACCAAAATATACTTGGAAAAAAAATGCATCTTAATGATATTACAAAACCTTACCAATTACATTGATGATGATACAAATATAAATCTGGAGTTTGACATCAAAAAGAAGAGAAGGAAACAGAGCCAAAGTCAACTTGCCGGACCACCATAATCAGTTAAGATTTGTTGATAAAATCGGCAAGTCATCCTTGGCTCATCCTCATTCTCTATTTTTCCATGCAAGACTCCATGATACAATTGGTGTGATGACTCTATCTATAAAATTAGATGTTACATTTAAAAAAAAATTTGAAGTACACATTAACGAAATATAGTATAGGTGAAAAAAAAAATGAACAAAATTTATTATTATTTTTTTGGTTAAACATATAATGGCATGTATTGTAAATAGTATTAACAAATATGTGTAAATAATAGCTAAAAAGTATTTGGAGCTCTCTAGCGACGACAATTCAGTATTTTTCAGAAAGTGTTTCCTGTTAATATATAGGGGATATGAGTCGAATACTAAGAAATTACGACATGTGGATTTTGTGTCGCATACTATATACGATGCATACTATACACGCATATCTCACTACACATGTCTATAAATACCTTCATCACGAGTAAGGGTTTTGCCACAACAAGATCACAAGACAATATGAGAGCTATAACAAAAAGACATAATGATGATGAGAGAGTCACACCAATTGTATCATGGAGTCTTGCATGGAAAAATAGAGAATGAGGATGAGCCAAGGATGACTTGCCGATTTTTATCAACAAATCTTAACTGATTATGGTAGTTCGGCAAGTTGACTTTGGCTCTGTTTCCTTCTCTTCTTTTCGATGTCAAACTCCAGATACTATCTATCCATATATTATCGATCATGCATCATGATTAGGTTGTAGTGTCGCTGAAATAAGTTTTTTTGATATACGTACGAGTACTTAGGTGACTGCTGATAGTATACATTTTTTTTGGAAAAATACAAGTATAGAACATAAAACATTCATAGACCATTTAAACAGATGAATCATACATACACCTGAAAAAAAAAACTTCATTATTTCTCAAGAAGCATGCGCAAAGCGATAAACAAAGAAAGAAAACTGAAAACATTACAGAAATGTTTTTAGTGTTTACTACATTCTTCAACACCAAAAATCTGTCTGAGCTTAAGGACCTGTTGATAAACTTTCTCAGATTCAGGCAATGAATCAGCAACACTTTTGCGTTCAACACATCTCTTTCCCCAAGCCACGATCTTCGGACATGCAGCTTCGACAGAGAAGTGACCACATTCCTCGAGTGCGTAGAACCAACTGTAGAAAGGGACAAGAGCTATATCTACATAACTAAAGGTCTCTCCTCCAAAGTAAGATTTGTCTCCAAGCTCATTTTCAAGAGCCTTCAAGCTCTCAAGAAACTCTTTTATGCCTTTGTCTTGTTCTTCTCCTATCTTGTTTCCCCAAATCTTTCTTCCTCCATCAAATGATATCTGCATTTTGGTGAATGGAGTCAAAACCAAGTGGACATAAAGCACAAACCGAACAAGAAACAGAGGAAATGATAACAGAAATGCGTTGACAATAGTTACCGTTTTATCAGCGAAGTCAGCCCAGAACCTTGCAGTGGCTCTAGATTGAGGATCAGTGGGCAAGAAAGAGGCACCCTCGGTCCACGTCTCATCGATGTACTGAACCTGGACAAGGGATTCAGAGATTGGTGTGTTGTTGTGGATAAGAACAGGGACTTTCTCGTGAACAGGGTTTGATTTCAACAAAAGCTCACTCTTGTTCCACAGATCTTCCTCTTGAACCTCGAACTCAACTCCTTTCTCCCTCAGCGCAATCTTCGTCCTCATCGCGTAAGGACTTGCCCAGAAATCCAAAACCACAACTTTGCCACTCTCTTTCCCCATTGTTGGTTCAACACAAGCTCCTTGACACAGACTACTAGCCAAAACCATATATATATACACACACACCACACACTCATGTATAAAATTAATAAATGGATATGGTTACGACGTGGGAAAGAGATTGGAGTAAACAACTTTAAGGATGTGCTGTCTAGGAGATCGTGAAATCAACTCAAAGTTTAAATCTTTCGATGGATCAAAGTTGACTTATGATACATACAACGACTTAGTACGAGAAACTACAATGGATACTGTATATTAAGTAATATGAACAAATCCTTGTACCAGAAACTCTCAATCTCTTGTTTTCTCCAATGCATTAAGTTTCAGAGCAGCACTACAAGAAAACACAAAAACAGAAACCTCCAGATGAGAAAACTCGAACCGAGTCAAACACATTCTTGATCAAATGGAAGGAAAATACATTCTTGGTTTTAGAAAATTTAATAGTTAGACTTCATTTCTTACTTCATAAAAAATGATGCTAGTGTTTGTTTATGCAAGTTCAATATACGATTATCATTGTTTAGTTATAATTGAACAGTATTCAATAATAGTAGAATGATTAGGTGGATATGGTAGACATGTAAATGTCTTAATACTAGAGAGAATGTATGTGAGCCTTTGGGGAATCTTGAAAATAAAGTATTGAGGATGAATGATAAACCTGTTGAGGCAATATCGTTTTCCGGTTGGGCGTGGACCGTCATCAAAGACATGGCCAAGATGAGCGTTACAAACAGCACATACAACTTCTTGTCTAGGCATGAAGATGATAGAGAGGTCTAGCTTTGTCTTCACATTGTTTCCAATTGGTTTGTAATAAGATGGCCACCCTGTTCCACTATCAAACTTTGTAGACGAACTGAAAGTAATCATCACTTTGATTTGTTAATAACTACCATTCATACGGTACGAATTTGAGAAATATAGCTTTCATTACTTCACCTTCCCTAGATATAGAAGTACAATTTCAAATTCCTACCAATAACAACTTACTCAAATAGAGGTGTGTCGCAACATATACAATTGTATACTCCTGGTATCTTTGAGTTCCAATACTCCCTGAAAAAAAACCAAAAGAGCAGCCTCATTGGATTGTATGACGATGTTAACCCCATATATTTTGACTACAAAGTACAAAGGTCATTGTGATGATGTTAAAAAGGCGATAAAATTCAAAGAACATTCAATGATTCATCATCACATACCCAGTGAAGGCTCTCTCTGTTCCCTTCTGTCTAGTGATGTAGTACTGTTCCGGTGTAAGCCGTTTCTTCCACTCATTTTCACTTAGAGAAGCAAATTCACTCTTCTCAGCCTCTGCACCCATAATAAAAGTCTCTCAAAATCTTATAACTCCGCTTACTAGTTTTTCTAAACAACATGGCATTAAAAACAACACTGTCCACACAAACAATAAGTTCTTAAATCTGTTTCACTAACTTCTCCGAACCAATTGAGTAAACTTCCTGACCTAAATCTCTCTTCCAAAACACGGAACGTAACATTTTGGATAAAGCCCAATCAATTAAGTAAACCCACAATGAAAGAAACCTTTTTTTTTTTTTGCTAATTAAAGTACACAGCCTGATATGAGGAGAGTTCATGAGACATCATTTCAAATAAACAGATAGAAATAGAAGAAATAAGAAAAAAGGTTAGATTTTTAAATTAAACCTTGGACGTTGTCTGGTTTCTGAGAAGAACTAGAGGAACCCATGGAACGAACAGAGAGATTCAAGTTTCTGGGTTTTAAAAGAGAACGACAAGCGAACCCAGAAAGATTCGGCTTAGAGACGGGGTTGAGCCTTGTTCTTGCTGAGACGAAGCTTGATTGTATGGTTAAACCACTAGAAGAAGCCATCACACAACCCGATCACCTACTGTGTATATAATGAAACTTGTTCTTCAATAAACAACACAATTTGAACAAGTCTTCTCTTCTGTGAACGGAAGAAGAGGACACGTGGCACGTCGAGGATGCGAGATGAGATCTGGAACTCTAGCTGCCACGTCGACGCATTCGTGCCATGTAACGAATTTAATTTTTCAAAGGTAACCGTTATTGGGCTTTTTTAGTGTGCCTCCTGTGATAAACCCAATACAAAATCGAGATTCGAGAGAACATGTTTTTGGTTTTTGGGCATATAAAATATTTGACGTAGACAAAAAAAAAATGTTCACATGAAGGTTTTAAATTTAGCCCAGGACATTCGGATACTCGGATCGGATTCGGATCAGCTAGTAAAAGAGTGCAGGAGCCAATAGAATAAATAGAAAATTTCACTTCGGTTTTGGTTTGGATATTATCGGGTTTGGGTCTGTTCGGATATGAAATCTTAGAACCTATAAAAACCTGATTTTTTTCGGACACACTTACCGCAATTTTGTTTGAATATCCGGAAATTTTTGGATAAATAACCAGGTTTTCGGGTAAATACCTGAATTTTTGAGTAAAAATTTGGGTTTCGAATAAAAATTCGGGTATACAAAAAAAAACGCAGGTATTCAGATATAACCACCCTGGGCGTTCGGCCAAAACCGATCAAACTGAACCGGACAACCCGATATTTTTGGTTATCGGCGTAAACCGAAGAGAGTAAAGGTAACCATTCGGTAAAAATTTATTTGAGATTTCGGATTTCGGTTTGGTTTGGTTTGGTAATCGGAACCGATCGGTTTCCTTCAAACCGAGATTTTGCAGCCATATATAAGGCTAATAATTAGTCACAACCCTAATTTGTTTTGTTCTTCTTCTTTGGTTGCCGCTTGGGAACTCGATCCACCATTCATATTCTTCTCCTCTCCTCCGATATAATCAATAATCATCAACACATCTCTTTCCCTACAATAATTCATCATCTTCAACATCCCCTTTCATTCTCTCAAATCTCAATCATGGTTAAGAAAGGAGCCTTTTCACAAAGATTCAATCCATAACCACAAATTTCTTAAGGGATAAGCTCTTCTTCTTTCTCCTTAATTCTACATTTGATTCTTTTCTCTGTAAGCTCTTTCTATGTATTGATAACTTCAGATTCAATTTGAAGAATTTTAGGGTTAGATTTTCAACTTCAAAATCAGAGTTTATCTATAATTTGTTTAGATTTTCTTTTGTTTAGGGTGCTAGTGTTGTGTTTGTGTTCCTCATCTTTGTAAGACCTAACTGTTGTTCTTTGTTGTTTGATAATTTTATTTTTACTGGTTTGTGTAATCAATTTTTATGTGGTTTCAATGATGGCAGGTGAAAAATGGACGCCCAGAACCGTCAATCTTCACCGTCTTAGATCACCATCGCACCGCAACCACAACTCGCCGCCACAACAACACCACACCATGTCTCGAAAACCCTAATGTTTAGTGGACCTAACATTTAGGCTTTGCAATTGTTTTCAGATTGGTTTAGTTGTTAATGGGCTGGTTATCTGTTTAGGTCCATTACTTTTGTTGTTTGTAAATTTGTATTAAATTAAGCCCATTATCTAGTTTTTTATTTATTTATTCGGTTTAAATTAATCGAATTAGAAAAAATCGGTTTCAATTCGGAATTGATTTAAAATCCTATAACCGACCCGATTAACCCGAGTACCGAACCAATCGAACCGAATTCAATTTCGGTTCTATTCGGTGAAAATTTTAGAAAACCGAATTTACAGAAAACCGAACAACCCGTTTCTGCCGAACGCCCAGAGTGAAATATAACATTGTTTTTATATTATTATATTTTGGATATTCTCGGATTTGGTTCGGGTTTGGATTTGGATTTTTGGATTGAGGAGTTTAAAACTCAATAGGATAAAAATTAAATTTTGGTTTCGGATTCCGGTCAGGTTTTCCAGTCGTTCTGATTGGGGTATACGGTTCAGTATTTTTTACCCAGGGCTAGTTTTATCACACAGCACATCTCATCACCTTTAAGATTATTAAAAGTCTACATAGGCTACGTTAGTCGTATAGATTATGGTTCACTAAACAAACATTTAAGATTGTTAGTTCTATGCTTTATTTGCTTAAACAGTTAAACAGACAATGATTATTAGACTATTGATGAGAGAACATTTAATATTATTAGAGTATCGGTGTTTCTTTGGTAATATTATTAGAATATCGGTAATTCTTCCGTATTACTTTTATACTTTTAATATTATATTGTAATATTTTAGAATATGATTTCGACTTTTAAGTTTTAAAATTTGGTAATTTTGTTTTCGGCAAAAAAATACAAATTCTGATAACTTTTAACTAGCTACTCTTATTTTGGGTGTGAAAAATTATCATGTAATTGAGTTAGTCATCGTATGATTTGATATAACACCAAGTATCGGTTTTCTCCGTTGAACTGTAATTTTAACACTAAAACTACGGTTATTAATCCAACCATATAACCATATTTAATGTGTAGAGTTTGTAATAATATTTATAAGATATAATATATAGTGGTTGGGTTTTTCTATTTGCCGAATTAATATTAAAAAATTTAAGTGTGAAAATTATATTACTTGGAAAAAGATTGAACTAGTGATGCCAAACTTACGAACCAAAAGTGATGCAATTGATATGACACCAACTTGGTTATTCTCCATTATATTATAATTTTAACACTCAAACTTTTTTTTATTAATCCAACTATTAATATTCATAATTAATTAGTGTCTAATTTGTAATAATTATTTTTAATTTAGAGTGATATATGTTATATTTTGTTTGAGATTTTTTTTTTTGGTTGTTGAATTAATATTAAATATTTAAGTGTGAAAATTACAATATTTGTAAAAAGGTTGAACTAGTGATGCCAAACTTATAAACCAAAGACGATGCAATGGATAGGACACCAAGCTCGGTTAGTCTCCATTGTATTATAATTTTAACACTCAAACTTCTTTTTATTAATCCAAATATTAATAATCATAATTAATTAGTGTCTAGTTGTAATATTTTTTAAATTTAGAGTGACATATATTATATTTTGTTTGAGATTTTTTTTTTGGTTGTCAAATTAATAATAAAAAATTTAAATGTAAAAATTACATTACTTGAAAAAATATTGAACTAGTGATGCGAAACTTACGAACCAAAGGCGATGATGCAATGGATAAGACACCAAGCTCGGTTATTCTCCATTGAATTATAATTTTAACACTTAAACTTCTTTTTATTAATCCAACCATTAATATCATAATTAATTAGTGTCTAATTGTTATAATTTTTTAATTTAGAGTGATATATATTATATTGTGTTTGAGACTTTTTTCGGTTGTCGGATTAATATTAAAAATTTTAAGTGTGAAAATTACATTACTTGAAAAAAGGTTGAACTAGTGATGCCAAAACTTATAAACCAAAATCGATGCAATGGATAGGACACCAAGCTTGGTTAGTCTCCATTGTATTATAATTTTAACACTCAAACTTCTTTTTATTAATCTAACCATTAATAATCATAATTAATTAGTGTCTAGTTGTAATAATTTTTAATTTATAGTGATATGTATAATATAATGTTTGAGATTCTTTTTTGGTTGTCGATTTAATATTAAAAAATTTAAGTGTGAAAATTAAATTTATTGAAAAAAAGATCGAACAAGTGATGTACTTATGAACCAAAAGCGATGATGCAATAGATAAGACACCAAACTCGGTTATTCTCCATTATATTTTAACACTCAAACTTCTTTTTATTAATCCAACCAGTTATAATCATAATTAATTAGTGTCTAATTGTAATAATTTGTTAATTTAGAGTGTTATATATTATATTGTGTTTGAGATTTTTTTTTTTTGGTTGTCGAATTAATATTAAAAAAATTTAAGTATTAAAAATTATATTACTTGGAAAAAGATTGAACTAGTGATGCCAAACTTACGAACCAAAAGCGATGCAATGGATATGACACCAAGCTCAGTTATTCTCCATTGTATTATAATTTTAACACTCAAACTTCTTTTTATTAATCTAACCATTTATAATCATATTTTATTAGCGTTTAACTGTAAGAAATTTTTTAATTTAGAGTGATCTATATTATATAGTATTTGAGATTTTTTTTTTTTTGGATGTAGAATTAATCTTAAAAAATTAAGTGTAAAAATTACATTACTTGAAAAAAGATTGAAATAGTGATGCCAAACTTACAAACCAAAGGCGATGCAATGAATATGACACTAAAATCTATTAATCTCCATTGTATTTTAATTTTAACACTCAAACTTCTTTTTATTAATCCAACCATTTATAAGCAACCATATTTAATAAATCACTCAAATTAATATGGAACTCTAATAATATAAAGTTGTGTGCAACTAACCTGAATCAAGTAAGGAGAATGAGGAAACCTGATACATTCCCTCCTCGCATCCAAATTCCTATATAGACCAGCAAATTTTCCATCAGACGCGTAAATTGTTGTGTCTTAACAGCATTAATTCCCTACAGATTCATCATATTCACAGACGCATACAGATACATCCTAACCATCATCATCATTATTTCTCATTCAATACAAAGTAACAACTAGGGTGTTACAAAAAAAAGCATGTTAACTTAACACATATGACATCCTGATATGGTATGCAACACACACACATGTAGCACAAACTTTGAGACAAATACAATACATATAAATAACTCCCAATATTGTCTAGAGAAATATTTAGTAGGTAAGGTAAGGGTTTGAGTAGAGAGAATTGATGAGTCAAACTTACCTCAATCGAATAATGGAAACAGAGAAAGCTCTGCAACCAGATTTGCAAGTGTGAGAGAACCCAAGTCAACTACAATATAGCTCTGCAACGTCCTTCATCTGTCCAATAGATACGATCGAAACCCACGGCGAAAAAAATATTAAGACCTTGACGAGATCGAAATCAAGCAAGAAGGAAAAAAGAAGAGAGTATAGGGAAGAGGGATAGAAGAAAACAAACCTCCGCACGGAGAGCTTTTCTCTACCGGAGCTTCGTCGAAGAGAAAAGCTCGTTAACTAATGGAAAAATTGGAAATTATATTATGTTGACAAAAAATTAAAAAATGGAAATTATCTTTAAATTTACAAAATACAAAATATTACTGTTACATACTTTCCTTACGGTTTTAAAAAGTTAGCTCTCTTTATGCATAATAAATGATGCAAATCAAATCTCAATAGTTCTATAAAGAAAAATTCAGTCTGATCACTCGTTAACCGGAACTACGTCGTCTCATTTTGGATTAGAGTATTACTATGTACTTGGCATGATTGAAATAAACATGATCGTTGATTACATGTAATTGTTACAGATATTGTTATTATCTACCGTTTACAATCCTGTTCTTCTTTCTTTATTAGACAAATCATTCATGAGACAAAAATTACTACAGTACCACCAATTTTGTATATGGAAATGTGAAACTTATACATTTTTTGTTACCTGTTACTGTTAGCTTTAAAAAGGAAAACGTTGAATCAAATAATCAAAAACAAACTAGTTTTGGGACCCCGGACCTGTTGAATCCAATCCAATAAAAAGAACAATAATGTGTAGACAATAAATCGGTTATGTGTAGACAGACAATAATCCAGTTTAAGATAACTGAGTCGACGTATGTATTTATCCAGCAAGTCATGCCTTGTTTGTTTATTCATTTGGATGGACCATTTGAATGAACCATTCAAATGTTGTTCGTTTTTGTCAAAAAAAAAAGAGCATCATCTAGAATCATTCACATGGATCATCTGAATGGATTTTAAAATTTTAGGCAAAAATTTGAAACTCATTTGGATGATTCTAGTTGGACCATTTGAATGAAGATGATTCATCCAAAAATAACAGGGGAATTATTGATCGACCATCGAAACGAACTATTTTTTTGTCTTGTTTGTTGGGTCATTTGACATTGAAATGAATCATTTAGATGTATCATTTAAATAGATCATTTAGATAGAAATGATAAATGATGAAACGAACATGGCCTCATCTGTGAAAGTTTTCTTCTTCACAACATAAGCTGTACTGATTGACACCACACCATGCCAACTCTTGTAAATTAAACAAAAATAGTCATGAAAGCCATTAAACTTTGTTTTGCCAATTACACTCCTTGGCCTATCCTGCCTAAGATTTTATTTTCTTTTCTTCATGCTTGTATAAAATTGTGTGATAGATACAAAAATTTCCCTTTGCCCAAAAAAAAAAGATAAAAAAATTTCCTAAGTACAAAAATTGGTTCTTTCTCTTGTGATGACAAATGCTACCATGGTTTACCGGGCTCCTTGTCGGAAATTACCGGAGATAGAGAAACCAACTTTATGTTTTCGCTGTTCTTTGGCTTGTAGTTGTTATATGCAGCTACACCAGCAATGGCTGCGAGTGAACACAATTCACAAGATCACTATTTTTACTCATACTATAATTCTCAACTTTATGTGACATGATGACCATAAGATGATCTTACCAATGGCATAACCAAAGAGATTGATTATTGTGAGTTTTGTCTCGGAAAAGAGAAGAGCTGAGACCAAAACAACCACCCAATCTTTAAACACTCCAGCAATTCGGATAGTTAGAGCACTTGTCTGCGATATCACAAGAAAAACCGACAAATTGAGAGAAAATGTACAGAGCGAGTTTAGACTCAACACAAGAACATGAAAGTCCCATGTATCCATCTTCGACCTCTCAAGAAATATCCATGGTATGAACAAGCAAATAGCGCTGCAATGCACACATCAATAAAAAAATGTATATATCATCCACCCATGTAATTAAGCTAAGTGTCTAGTTAATCATCTACACTTTTCAGTACATGTTTTTTTCATTTGTGTTCAATACCTGCATGGGCTCATGTAGTACATAAGAGAGACTGGATTTAATTTGATGCCTTTCCTCTTAACAAGAATTTCCATTAAGATTAGCCTCAAAGCTTCTGAAACAATACCACCCATTTGGTAAACTACTCCAATCCAGTTGATGTTTAATTCTCCATAAGACGCGACTAAAACGCCAAAACTTATAACTGACATTATCAAAAGCATATTGCAGCTCATTATTTCAAGGCCAACACAAACTCCAAGTATAAACACAGCAACAGGCACTGCACAAATATAATTCTTACAAAATCAGTTATACATAACATTTTAATTAAATTAAATGAGTGTTAGTAAGAGAGCTAATTAAGTTCTTACTAATGGCCTTCAACATTTGGGAAAATGCAACACTTAAGTAGAGATAAGCAGTGTTTCCTAACCACAGTGTCATTGCAAACATTGCACCAATTGGAATAACTGATGTAACATATCTGAGTACATATAGAGTGGATTTTTAGTTTTAAAAGGTGATTTAAAAGCCCAAAGTAAATCTAGAAATAGCTTACGAATTATGTCTCCTTTGGATCTTACATTTCTAGTGTCATTCCTTCCTCAACCTTCATAACCTTTTAAGGACACTAAAAATTAAGCGTTTTGGCTAATGAACATTAAAGGAAAGATCATTATTGAGTTACCTTAAAAACCTTGGTGAGGAGAAAACACAAAACAGAGGAAAAGCTCATGTGGAGTAATGTCAATCCAAGTGGGTAAGGGAAGTTTATTTCCGTAGATGACAATACCCACTGCATCGTATATATAAATAAAGTCAGAATTAATAAAAATTCATCGATACATAATACATTAACTAAATCTACTGTTGTATGTTGACAAAAAAAAATTAAAAAAAAAAAAAACTACTGTTGTATTAACAAACCAAACCACATTTTAACAAGCCAAACCAAAATTGTCAAAATTAACAGCTTTATTTCAGTTCAAGTTCAAAGCTATTTAATTCTAAAACTGAAAGAAAAAAACAGAACAGAAAATGCAAACTGAACCGAATCTAAAAAAGCCTAATGTCCAGATCTAATAAAATCAAATCTTGAGCCAAAAAGACTGCAATCAAGAAACATAGATCCACGAACATATAATGTTAATGTGAGATTTGACTTAAACCTTATTGAAGAAGATTTGACAGCTAGAGAGAGTAATGTAGAGAAGAATGGAAGCATACGTCACGTGTTCATCTTTGAGAAATCCTCTGATCCGATTACGATCCGCCATTAGAGTCAACAATCGTGTTGGTCTCTAAACAGCAGCAAAAAAGAGTTAATTTGCCATTATAGTCTTTCGTGTTTTTTTCCAATATTTAATAATACCTCACTTTCGCATCTCCTAAGCAACAAAATACTTCATTAAATAGGTTGACAAAGAAGTAACGACGAATCATCAGGTCCCGTTTTAAGTAACTTCTTTTCTACGAAATCCGTTGTAACTTGATCAAGATGGGTCGGGTGTACGGGTCATAATGGGACTAGAGGCCCAATAGAAGGTCGTTATTCTTCTTTGTGAGGAAGTTGTTGGCAAGAATTATCAAAAACTCAAAAGCTGTCTAGCGAGCTGAAATTTTGCGAAACTTCTAAAATGGATAGTCTCCTTACTTGAAGCTGTGTGTAGACAATGGGTAGTCTCCTAACTTATAAAAACCAATAAATAAAATCAACACATATGTAATTGTGAATATACTTGAACTTACATTTTCCAAAATTTTTGTTAGGGTTCAACTAATTCACAATTTTCATTCTCATACACTTAAATCTTACTTCGAGATATAGTTTTTTCAAGTAAAAAGTCAAATGATGGAGAGACTAGAGACGTACTTTAAATTAATTTAATTCCCATCTGTTAGTATTTTATAAGTACTTGTACAGTTATACGTCTCCTACTCAATAAATTTGGAATATTTTCAATTGCTTTTGGTATTACAGATTAGAGTAAAACTAATTCATTAAAGTAATCAGAATCAAAAGAGAGTCTGCGCATAGTCAACACCGTGTAAATCCAATGGATAGATAAGTATTATTATGCATGCATGTTAGAAAAATAACAAATAGTTATAATATAAGATTAAATGGAACGAATAATATATTTTTTTTGGTAGAGGACAAGGAGGTAACAACATCCTTGCTATTTATTTATAAAATAAAAAAAATTACAGGTGGACACGGTGCGAAACCGTGGTTCTGATAGTGTCATCCCTAACAAGCGACTGCATACAACTCGGGACCGTCGCTAACCAATGAAAACCTAAAGATAAAGAAAAAGTATAGTTGGCTAAATCATCAGCTAGACGATTAGCTTCCCTATAAACGTGTGATATGCGGGCTATCCAATCTTTTGAAATGAAGCCATGGCACAAACGTACAAGGAACGACAGGGGGTGCGATGCATCAATCCCTATAGTAAGGAAACCAACAACTACCTTCGAATCAACCTCCAGTTCAAGCCGTGTCACCCTCTGGTCCCAAGCAATATGGAGACCGTAGTACACTCCCCATAACTCTGCTAAGGACGGAGAACAAATACCTATATTCAACGAGAAACCTCCACGCCATTGCCCCATCCTATCTCGCAACACTCCCCCAACTGTGGCCAAACCAGGATTCCCATGTGAGGCCTTGTCGGTATTTAACTTGATCCAATATATCACAAAGAAGAATGGTGACATACTTTTATATCTTGCTGCGAATATTGCGAAATATGTATATGGATATTAGTTGTAGAACAATATATGGATAAATAAAATATTTTAGTTGTGTTTGGTTATAAAGATAGTAGAGAAAGTTAACTAAAGTTGTTTCCATATGGATATAAACATTTAATGGCATTCAATGCTAATAATTTTCAAAACAAATTTAATTGTCAAAACACTTTGCAAAAATACTAGTATAAATACATATATAATATTATATTATGTATAGCTAATATACCCTTCAAGCCAAATGATCTTTAGGATAATAGAGGCTTGAAACTGACATCCGACTAAGAAGATTATGTAAAGGACCCGATTGCAATGGATTTGCGAGAATATCTGCA
The DNA here is from genome assembly GCF_000633955.1 of Camelina sativa. Lineage (NCBI taxonomy): Eukaryota > Viridiplantae > Streptophyta > Magnoliopsida > Brassicales > Brassicaceae > Camelina > Camelina sativa. Next base: position 27,215,987 of record NC_025687.1, on the reverse strand, counting down.
AGCTGATTATGAGAAGCCGCATGAAAGAAAGAGCTTTAGAAAACTCTTTCTTCACTTGATTTTCCATGATTGTTAGCAATGTGCAATGCTGAATTATTGTCACAAAATAGCTTCGCTTGTGAGTTAGGACTGATATGCAGATCCTGCATCATTTGTTTGAACTCTTTCCATTATGTACATTAGACTTGTGTATAGTATAAGCTAAAAGAACCTTATATTATACTAAACATACACTTATAACATTATATATGTATAGTTAATAATATATATAAAGGATATAGAAAAATGTATTATTGAAAATAGACAGCAAAAGAGAGTATCTTTGCAAAAAGATATAGAAATAGAGTATTTTTACAAATCCTCCAAATTGGATTTGTGTCACTTTTGTACAATAGGATTTGTGAAAATTTCAATTTCTTTTTGTAGATAGACGAGATATGATTCAATGCAAATTTAAACTAATATTAGATATTTGTATTTTTATATTTTATTATTAGCATAGTTTAACTAAGATTACATAGGACATCCTATATTGTTTTCTAGGCAATCATATTGTTATATTCCTCAAAATTTATAGTTTGTTTTTATTTTTATGTGCTTAACTATTAGGTTTTAAATTGATATCATTTTTTATATATAAATGACATGTTTTATTATTTAATGTTCATATTTGTTTTTGAATTTTTTTTTTTAGAGGTTAATATGTTTAAAAATATCAGTTATTTTTAGAAGTAAATATTTGTTGTTGAATTTAATTTGTTTAAAAATTTATTTATAAGATATTTATGATGTGTCCCTTTACCGAGTTTCCAAATCAACGGAAATAGAAAACGAAGGGGATGTAATCAACTTGACATTTTAAGTGATTTGTGTAAAATTTACAAATTTATGTTATTCAATCGTAGATTTTAAAAAGTATATTAAAATCTACTGTTATTGAACTGATGATTTAAAATCTATTTTAAAATCCACCGTTATTCAAAACAGTTTGTGAATTTGAATTTTAATGATTTTTAGGGATTCTGGATGATTTGAGAGGATTTGTTTAGTTAGAGATACATAAATCTAAATCTTATGGTTTTAGGTAAATAATAATGTAATCAATAATAAGATGCATCCCTTTGTAAGAAAATGATGTACAAATAACTATAAATTGTGATATTATAAGAATTTTAAGTTATGATATTTATTAAAATGGTAATAACTTATTATGTAAATCTTACAAATGTAATATTATATAATTAGCAAATGTACTTCTCTTTTAATAATAGGGAGATATTTAATTTTTCTATTTTATCTCTAATTTGACACGTGATCATATTAATGTTGATACTTGATATTTCAACAAAGTTTTAGATTATTGGTTCTTTTCCGAAGAAAATTCATTTCAGTATTTGTATCAGAACAAAAGATTATATTATTGTTGTGTGGTTACTGTCATCACTTATTAAGAGTATACATACAAAAATAACTGAAACCCAAATTTTAAGAGAAGCAGAAAAATAAAATAACAAAACAGAATAAAATGCTAGCAGATGATAAAGTGGAACTATAGGGAATGTGGATTGTGGCCGAAGAATCTCACCAATAGTAGAAAATAAAAAGTCGCAACAAATCCAAAAGTTTTATGGACTTTTATTATGCCAATTGCAATTATGGAGAAAATATAAAGTTCATAAAAAACATTCATTCTTCTGCTGTTGATATGTTTACGTAACATATTGAAAGACAAAAAAAAGACACTATCCATAATATATATAATAAAATGGAATTATATAAGTTTCTCAAGAGAATGAACATAAATTAATAGAGAATCATCTTCTTTATTTTTTTTTGATCTTTTTCGATTTATATATTGTTCCATTTGACGAAATTATTATATAGAAGAAAATATTAAAATTTCTTAATTAGTCCGGAAAAAGGCCAAAGCAAGAAACCAAAACCCATCATTCCTTTTTCTTCTTCTTCTTCATCGCCACAGCCACAGCCACCGAATCAGATTTTTGTATATATCTACGATCAAAGCATTCTCGTTTTCGAATTCTGATAAAACTTGGTTACTCTCATCAAAATTTTGCATTTTTTTTTCTCATTATCCCAAATAAAATACGACTGAAGGAGAGAAAGAAGAAAAAGCTCGCAACTTTTTGATTCCTCTGTTTGGATTTTTTCTCTGATCTGAAAATAATGGCTGCGATCACTGAGATGCCCACTGATCCAAATGAGGCAATCAACGATGGTGGTGAGGGAATTGAGAAGAGCTTGGTGACGGATTCTAAACCGGAAACCGAATCGGACCTCAAACCCAAATCATCCAAACCGGAATGTGATCAAATGAAGAAGCTTGTGGCCATGTTCAAGAAACTCAATCCTCAAGCTAAGGAGTTTTTCCCTTCTTACAAGAAGAATCTCTCTTCTGACGATTCTAAAAAGCCATCTGCTGAAGACAACAACAACAACAAAAAAGATGGCATTCACCGCAGGGTACACTCTATTATCCTGCTTCTCATTGATCCATTTTGATTGAAAAGTTTGGATTTTGATTGTTGAATCTTTTAATATTATCAGATTATGTTTCTCAATTGAGTTCTTTGTGCTTGATGGTTCAAATAGAAAAAAGTTTTGGTTTTTGATCTTGTTTTGTTTGATTTGGTTGTTCCATAAGTTACATTGTCTAAGTTTTCCAACTCCTCTATGTTCTTTATATAACATTTCATCAATTGAAATATGGTAAATTGTCTGTTTTTTGTTTTGTGGATTACAGAGAAGAAACAACTTTAACCAAGGGACGAGACTGAGGTTACCTGGAAGAGCTTCTAAGGCTCAAAGGGAGGATAGTATTAGAAGAACAGTATACGTCTCTGACATTGATCAGAGTGTAAGTTACCTTAAAGCCTCTCTCTTCAGGTTTTCAGAAATGTAGTTCAATGTTGCATTCATTAATTACCTACATATTTTATTTTTTCAATTAGGTGACTGAGGAAGTCCTTGCTGGCTTGTTCAGCAGCTGTGGACAAGTAAGTCGAACCCCTTTTAGATTTATTTCATTTTTTTATCTTTTGTTGTTGAAGTCTGTAGGAATCTTCTTCTGAAGGTTGTTGATTGTCGAATCTGTGGAGATCCAAATTCAGTTCTTCGCTTTGCGTTTGTTGAGTTTTCTGATGACCGTAAGTTAAAGCTATTGGATTTTTTTTTGTAATCTTCTTTACCAAAAATTCAAGTCTCAAATTTGACTTACATCAGTATGAATGTGTTTGTAAAAAAACAGAAGGTGCACGAGTGGCTTTAACTCTCGGTGGAACAATGATTGGATTTTACCCAGTTAGAGTCTTACCTTCAAAAACTGCTATTCTTCCAGTGAATCCCACATTTCTTCCCAGGGTAACTAGAGCTTCAAAAGACTGCTATCAAATTTGATTCTAGTATATACAGTTTTGTAACTAAAACTTGTGGTTTCCCTTTGGTGTTTTTATCCAGTCAGAAGATGAAAGAGAGATGTGTACAAGGACCATCTACTGCACAAATGTCGACAAGAATGTAAACACTTTTTTTTTAGTTAATAAAATTTTGCATTTACGTCCTTGTTCCCAGTTTGAAGATATTCCTTTAAACTGCAGGCTACTGAAGATGATGTCAAAACCTTCTTTCAGTCTGGATGCGGTGAGGTCAGTCCAGAATCCAAAAGCTACTATGTTCTTCTTTCTGAAAGATAATTTGAATCATTTTGTGAATGCCACAATAATACTCAAGTTTATTTCTCTATCTTATCTACACAGATTACTCGCCTAAGACTTCTCGGTGACCAAATGCATTCTACTCGCATAGCTTTTGTTGAATTTGCCATGGTAAGCTCCTCAGATCCTGGTAAAAACTCAGCTTTTGTGTCTTACTGAACAACTGATTATATGTTTGTTTTCGGGATGAAAAAGGCAGAGAGTGCAGTTGCGGCACTAAATTGCAGCGGCTTAGTCTTAGGATCTCAGCCAATAAGGTACATACATGTTTCTCTTTTGTAATAAACCTTTCATTGAATATTCAAAAGATGATATTAATTCTTTTGATTTCTTCAGGGTAAGCCCTTCAAAGACGCCAGTGAGATCACAAATCACTCGATCACCATCCACAAGCTAGGAGAAACTGACTCAGTACTAGCTTTTGCTGATGAAGCAGAGTGATGATGCAACATTTAGTTTTTCCTTCAGTAATACTTTCCAGTTGTCATTTTCTTTTAGTAGAGCAGTTATATTTCCAGTTATGTAGTATCTGGAAAGCAAAAGAAACCATGAGCATGCTCTTGTTCTGAGTTCTGAAACTCATTTTCAGTCTGAGATACTACATTACAGTTTAATATCTTTCTCAAAGGAAATTTTGGAGCATTTTGGGGAGTTCTCGTGTAGGGTCTAGGCTTTAGTGAATATCTTTTTTCCAACAGACTCATTGTTTTAATGTTTAACAGCAGTTCAAAAGATGTTACCATAATGAAATTACAATGTTGTGTATATCAAATCACAGGTATCACGAAAAAAATGTGGTACGATGCAATGGAAATTAACTGCAAAGACTTCCTTAAAGCAGAGTGGGAAAAATATGAATGTGTCAAATATTCACTCTGTCATTGCCTGCAGTGTCTCTTGCAATATAGATCGGCTTGAAGCATATTTTCCAACTTCCTTCAGTTTGAGCTATGTTTTCTCCGACATTAAGTTTTCTTCCTGCAAGGAAACAAAGCAACAGTATGAAGATCTACTGAATAAGGGATACATCTTCTGTCTATGTAAGTTTCAATATCATAGACATGTCGCTACTATGTACCTTCAACGCATGAGTTCTTCACCATCAATCACCACCCGCTGGATATGCTTGATCTTGAACCATTCAATTTTTTTTCTGTATATCTTTTCTTTCAATATAGGACAACCATTTATGCGCAGGAGAGACAGGGAGGAAGGAAAGCCTTCATCTGGTAGTGATGCTAACTTATCACATCCGCTGATTTCTAGCATCCTTAGAATCCTTAACACTTTAAGTGCTTTGTTATTCAAAGTTCGGAGATTCTTGAATTCGCTTATCCGTAGAGAGTTAAGACCCCAAGGCAGGAGGTTAAGGTTTTCATCTGGTGGGAAAGATTCAACGTCATCATTTCCTCCCTTGATCTGAAGATCACGTAAGTTAGGAAGTTTATTCAATTTCCACGCCATAGGTCTGAGCTTTGTGCAGAAATTGATGCAAAGCGTTTGAAGACTTTCAGGGAAACCGTAGTAAGTTCCCGAAGCATAGAAAGCAACGTGCTCAACTTCAGGACACTTGTTTATATGGATCGACAGAAGAGAAGTGAACTCTTTCAAATCTGGAGGCAGTTTTTTGAGATTCCCACAAATCGAGATTAACAATGACGTGAGTTTCAAGGTTCCCACTCCGCTAGGGAAAAGTTTCAGCATCGGGCAATCCATAATCTCTAAGGACTCGAGAGCTAAACGACCATCATTATGAGCCACGGTGAAACCACTCAGTTTCTCACAGTGTCTTAATGAAAGGCTTCGGAGATTCTGGAAACTGGCAAACCGGAATTCCTGGAGATTGCTGCAACTACTGTCTATGAAGAGATCCTCGAGCTGTGGGAATATGAGATTTGTTTGCACAGTTTCTAAAAATTCCAGCTTCATGCAATCTCTTATGTACAGGGTTTTTAAAGTGGTGGAAGGGTATTCTCCAGGCAAGGCCTCCAGGGAATGGCAACTAACGACTAAAAGTTCTTGGAGATTGGGACAATCTTGCAGCAAGCTCTCTGGTAGATACTTTTCTCTGAGGCATCCTTCAATATGTAGTCTTTTTATACTTGCATAAACTTTTTTGAGCTGCGGAACTTTTGTCACTTTAATACTCTCAAAACCAGTTTCATCTTCGTCTGTCTGAGGCATCCTTTTCCCATGAGTGCTAGCAGCAGCATCACTAGACGAGGTTCCAAAAATATCTTCATTGTTCCGTGATGAGCTTTCAGGTTCTGGCCTACATAGCTCCTTGTTTTCTTTATGCAGCTCTTTGTTTCTAGGCAAATATGGTTCTGAAATTTTGCCGTAGTCAACTTTAGTGGAATCAGGAAGCCCCTTCAAGAACTTTTTTGTCAGTCTGGGGCAACTTTTAATGGTCAGTTTGTCAAGGCGTGGAAAGATCCGACCTTCTAGTTCAGGAAAACGCCATTCTTCCCATCTTGGCATGTCGTAGAAACTTAGATCCTCAAGGCATGGAAACGGTTCTAGGGTCGATACATTGCCGTTCTCACCGTAGAAAAACTCTAGACCAACCTTCTGCAGTATTTTGAATTTCTCAATGCTAAGGTACTTGAGTTTTGGTAGCTGTCCCAGTGACGGCAGCAATATACAGAGGCTGCAACTTGTCAAAGAGACAGAGGTCATGCTGGTAAATGAAGTATGACCCAACCACTTAGGAAATATTGCACCCCCGTACGAGTTTATGCTAACCTTTTTCAAGTTATGATGAGGTTGCAGCATTTGGAGCAACCCACTTTGCTCACAAGCTATTGTATTGCGACCAGAAATTTCCATATTCCATGTGAGGACCAACTTTTTGAGGAGTGGCTTTTCCCTCAAACAAGCGGCACTTACTTCTTCTAGGGTAACCACATTTTGCAGCTCCGAGATGTGAAGTGTCCCTTGAAGATGAGAAAGTTCTCTCAGTTCTTCCAGCGAGGCCCCATTCAGATTTCCTACAACGAAATTTGACAGGTTCTGCAGGCTTGTAAGTTTACTAATTCCCATTGGCATCTGTACTAATGGAGTCCGTAAGATGACGAGATAACGCAAGTTGATGAGATCTACTATGCTTTCTGTCAGTGTTCTTAGTTGACGGCAATTTGACAAGAAAAGCGTCTGTAGATTATGGAGTCCCATCACAAATGCTGGAATTTCTATCACTTCGGTGTTGGACAGATATAGATATCGCAGCGTCATTAGTCCTTCGAATGATTCAGGCAATCTGGTTATATGGTAATGAGACAGGCTAAGAATACGTAGACACCTCAATGTATGTTCTGAGAATTCTGGCAACGGGTCCAGAGCTTTCTCTACTAGTTTAGAACACCCAAAAGGTGAGACAACTAGTGGAAGAAAGGTTCTCAGATACTTAGCTCCACGGGTGAGAGTGGAAGCTACAGAAGAATCCCATTGCTTCCCACAAAAGGATATATGTCGGACCCTCTTTGGTATCTGCACTGAACTCTCATCTTCCAGTCTGTAGCAAAAATCTACTGCAACAGTTTTAGCTAAATCATTCATGAGATCGTGCATTGTAAACCTTTTCTTAGAGTCCACTGACTGGAGAAAAGATCTAGCAACTAAATCATCGAGGTATTTGTTACCAATGTCTTCCAATCTTTGGTTGCTCTCGATCCCGGGTTGGTATAAGAGGTCAACTGCCATCCATAGAAGCACCAAGTTCTTCCTATCAACCTCGTAACCCTTTGGGAATAAGGAGCAGAATGCAAAACATCGCTTAAGGTGACAAGGGAGAGAATCATAGCTCCGCCTTAGAACTTCAAGGACACTGGTAGTGTAGTGTAAGAAATTGCTTGATACAACTTCCCATTCACTGAGATCTGGCTTGAATTGGAGATGAGATGCAATATATGTTGCTGCTAATGGCAAGCCCTTACATTGTTCTGCGATCTTTTTGCCAACTCTTTCTTGCTCTTGGTCTATAGAGCATACTGACTTATTCTCCAAAACATAACTACGGATTAGCTCCCAACATTCTGTGTCAGTCATCAGCTTCAGTTGGTAGGTTTGAGCTGCCTGCGTGATAGAAGCGACAATATCATTTTGAGTAGTTATAACTATTTTGCTTCCTTGGGATGTGCCAGTGAAAGCAGAGAGGAAAAGTTTCCATTCTAAAACTGCCCTCTGACCAAAAATCATCTAGAACAAGTAGAAACCTCTTCCCCGCAATTGTTTCCATCAGCTGACCTTGAAGTGAAGGTAGATACTCAGTGTTAGCTGCAGCAGAAGTGAGTGTTTGGAGAACATCTTTGGTTACCCTGAAGACATCAAAGTCTTGACCAACATTAATCCACACTTTATGATCAAAATACCTGGCCAAACTTTCTTCATTGTAAACAACTTGTACCAGTGCAGTCTTGCCAATCCCTGGCATACCATTAACTGAGATAACAAGTGGAGTTCCACACGGAACTATATCAATAGACAATAGCAAATTGGTCAAGGCTAGCTTATCTGCCTCTCGCCCAAGATATCTGTCATGAGAATAAAGAAGACGACTCATGTGTGACCTTGGCATCCACTGTGCTTCTCTCAGTCCAAGCACTTTTATTTGACCGACAAGACGGTCCAGTAGCGCAAGCACGCCGGGTATCTTTTCATGAGCCATTTCATGCATCTTTTTCTCTTCTTGCGCAAAATTAGATTTCCATGTCCAATGCTTCCGAGTAAGTAATGGAATCATAGATAGGACTTCGAGAATATTTTCTGCCTTGAAGGAAGCATCTTGGAATTCAGTGAGCCACCTTCTAACTCCTTCAACATCATCTGCTTTTTGATCCGCATCAGCAAGCACCTGAGTTCCTGCCAGAAAAGACGCCTTCATTTTCCCCAGTTCATTGATTTCCGAAGGTGTCGTAGCAATACGGTCAAGCCGGTTAAACGCTTCCAAACAATCTAAGAAATGAGGGTTTGCCATGTTCTCTCCTTGAAAGCTTGTTGAATGAGAATGAGAAACTTGTACGCCCTATGCCTTTCGTCCAGGTTCTTTGTCTGATCACCCGCAACTGATATTCCCTTTTCTCCTTTTTACCTTACTTTACTATGAGAGGATGAAGGGAGACGACTTTCAATCAAAACATAACCAATAAAAGATGCTCTTAATATAACAGGATGTCCAAATCTGCCTCCGTCCTTACCATCAAATTAAAGGTTTTTTTAGTTGTAAATACTTTTATTTTATTAGACAGATGCACGATGTAACGTGCAATTTATTATGTAGCTTTGTCTATCGTACATTAATTATACTGGTACAACAAGTCTTCATTTGTTTAATTATTTAAAAGTCAATGGAATGGCCTAGTGGATCTCATCAACTGCAAAAATAAAGATCGAACAAAAATAACCTTCAATTTCTTGTTTGACGTTAGCTCCACAAAGACTGAAAGGATGTTTCTCGTTGCGACGATTCTCTCAGGTATCATAGAAGGTCTGATCAAGGCTGTATTGTCTGCTGTTGTCAAGGAATTCTTACAGGCGCAAAAAGATAGTGAGACAATACATGAGAGGGTGCACACCGCACTTTTGATTATAAGTGCAGTGCTTATTGATGCAGAGGAGAAGCAAATTAAGAACCATGCAGTGCAATCTTGGCTCAATGAGCTAAAAGACGCCTTATACCAGGCCGAGGATGTTCTTGATGATATTGCTACAGATGATCTTCGCAAAGAATCTACCAACTTGTCTGACATGGTAACAACCAAATTGACTTACATGATGCCCGCCTGCTGTTCGATCGGCGATTTAAAGAAGGTGAAGGAGAGTCTCGAGCGTCTAGCCTCACAGATAGGTTACCTCAACTTGAAAATTGACACACAGGCGATGACACACATAGCAAGACTGAGGACAACATCTCTATATGAAGAACAAAGAGTGTTCGGTAGACATGCAGACAAGGAGAAGATCAAAGGATTCTTGAAGCCGGATAATAAAGAAAATATCAAGATGGTTGGCAGGGCAACAATAGGAAAGTACCTGGACAATGAGAAGCACTTAGAGAATCAAAGCGTGATATCCGTGATAGCCATTGTGGGGATTGGAGGGGTTGGCAAGACCACACTTGCACAAGTCATGTACAATGAAGAGCACTTAAATAATCATTTTACAAAAAAAGCATGGATTTATGTGTCAGAGGGGGTTGATGTTTTCAGCCTTACCAAGACAATTTACGAGTCGATCACTTCAAGCCAATGTTATTTTACTGACTTAAATCTACTTCAGGTTAGCTTGAAAGAGAAGTTAGGAAAAGAAAAAATTCTGCTCGTTTTTGATGATATGTGGAGCTGGAGTGAAACTTGTAGGGAATGGGATCTGCTATGCCTACCATTTGCATATGCTGCTGAGGGGAGCCGGATTATTGTGACAACAAGAAGTCACCATGTTGCAAAAAATGTTTGTGCCGCTAGCTACACCCTCACACTTCAGCCTCTATCTGATAAAGAATGCTTGGAGTTGTTCAAGGATCGGGTACGTGATGCTCATGAGCAAAATCTAAATCCAAAACTGGAAGATCTTGAAAAAGAGATACTGGATAAGTGCAAAGGCTTGCCTTTGGCTGCAAAAGCATTTGGTGGTCTGTTACGGTTTAACAGAGAAGTTGATTATTGGAGGAGGATCCTAGACAGCAAGATCTGGACTCTTCCAAGTGGTTCGACCAACATACTCCCAGTTTTACGAGTCAGCTACCATTACCTTCCACCTCACTTGAAACGATGCTTTGCCTACTGCTCCATATTTCCAAAAGGGCATGCTTTCGAAAAGGAAAGAGTAGTTCTTTTGTGGATGGCTGAGGGACTCGTGGAGAAGGCGGATAACACAGAGAGAACAGAACATGTTGGAGATTTATACTTTTCAGAACTAGTTTCAAGGTCACTGTTCCAACAAGGCAGGGATACAAAGTTCACAATGCATGATCTTATCAACGAGTTGGCTCAGTTTGCAGCAGGGGAGTTCTCCTTCAAGTTTGAGAATCCAATTCAAGGGGTGTCAGGAAAAACCAGGCACATATCATACTTACGAGACCAATATAGTGGCGAGGCTGTGAAGTTTGAGATGNTAGCTACACCCTCACACTTCAGCCTCTATCTGATAAAGAATGCTTGGAGTTGTTCAAGGATCGGGTACGTGATGCTCATGAGCAAAATCTAAATCCAAAACTGGAAGATCTTGAAAAAGAGATACTGGATAAGTGCAAAGGCTTGCCTTTGGCTGCAAAAGCATTTGGTGGTCTGTTACGGTTTAACAGAGAAGTTGATTATTGGAGGAGGATCCTAGACAGCAAGATCTGGACTCTTCCAAGTGGTTCGACCAACATACTCCCAGTTTTACGAGTCAGCTACCATTACCTTCCACCTCACTTGAAACGATGCTTTGCCTACTGCTCCATATTTCCAAAAGGGCATGCTTTCGAAAAGGAAAGAGTAGTTCTTTTGTGGATGGCTGAGGGACTCGTGGAGAAGGCGGATAACACAGAGAGAACAGAACATGTTGGAGATGTATACTTTTCAGAACTAGTTTCAAGGTCACTGTTCCAACAAGGCAGGGATACAAAGTTCACAATGCATGATCTTATCAACGAGTTGGCTCAGTTTGCAGCAGGGGAGTTCTCCTTCAAGTTTGAGAATCCAATTCAAGGGGTGTCAGGAAAAACCAGGCACATATCATACTTACGAGACCAATATAGTGGCGAGGCTGTGAAGTTTGAGATGCTGCACAATGCAAAGTCTTTACGAACTTTTCTTCCTTTGAGCGATGGAAACTCTTCCGAAATCTGCAATTTAAATACTATCGTCAAAGACAAGTTACTTCCCAGTCTTACCTGTCTGCGTGTATTGTCTTTGTCACACTATAGTTTGGTGATGTTGCCGAAAAACATTTTCAAGAAAATGAGCCATGTCCGGTACTTAGACCTTTCTGGAACTGATCTCAAGAAACTTCCACCATCCGTTTGTTTTCTGTATAATCTTCAGACTCTTCTGCTAGCGTACTGTTACAATCTGATCGAGCTAGACGAAGCTATCTGCAATCTTACCAGGCTGAATCATCTTGATCTGACTGATACAGTGGACTTGAAACAGATACCAAAACACTTTGGTAGATTGAAGAAGCTCCAGAATCTTACCAGTTTCGTTGTTGGCAAAGGGGAAAAGATCTCTGTACTCAGAGATTTTACAGAACTTGGCGGCAAACTCACAATCCTCGACCTGCATAACATTGGGGATATCAACGATGCGGAAGAAGCAAATTTGGAGAGCAAGACCCATCTGAAAGAGATAGATTTTACTTGGAGAACACAAACTCGTGTCGAGAGCTATTATCCAATGAAGGATAATGAAGAGGCAATCTTTGACAAGTTACGTCCAAATAACCAGATAGAGAAACTCACCGTAACAAAATATTATGGAATAAGTTTCCCAGCGTGGATGAGTGATCCTTCTTTCGCTAGAATCGTACGTTTGAAACTCATTGAGTGTAAAAATTGTAAGCATCTGCCATCTCTTGGGGGACTTCCAGGTCTCAAGGAACTTTGGATTTCAAACCTCAAGGAGCTGATAAGCATAGGTTCAGAATTCTACTACAGCAATTCTGAACCGCGTGATCAAAGACAACAACCGTTTAAGTCCCTTCGAGTATTGTCATTTGAAGACATGCCAATTTGGGAAGAGTGGGAGAACGTAGAGGTCTATGGAGGAACACTATTCCCTAACCTCGAGGAACTTGTGATAGAAAGATGTCCAGAACTGGCCAGTAGTCTACCGGGCCGCTTCCCTTCTCTGATCACTCTACTAATTCATCAGTGTCAAAAGTTAGTTTTTCAGCCGGATGCACGCAAGTATAAACAGCTTCAACAAGAAGGAATAACTAGACAGTGAGCTCTCTAGCCACATTTCCGCTAGACGAGGACGACGTCAATAAGAAAAGAAACTAACCCAAGGTTTATTGAGTAAGTCGCTCTGTTTTTATTTGTAATTTTGTGCAAATAAAGGGATATTGGACTCGTTATTTTGTGGACTCTTGTGTTACTTGCTCTGATAATTCAAATTTTACTGTGGTTTCAAGTCCTGAAGATAAGTTTCCTTCACTATTGTTGGGTTCAATATATTCATCATACACTACTAAAACTGCAGAGAGTAATTTCATATTAACGAAATCTTGGTTTCATAAGTAAACGTCGTAACTCAGAAGTTAAAACCCGCGATCGGTTGTTGAAGTAGTAATATAGCATCATTGTCGAATTTGTGGAGATCTGATGGAATGGTCCCTCTTCCAAGCCAAAGAGATGTGTTATGTCTATCTAACACATGAACAAGTAACCAAAGAGATAAACTCTGTTTTGTCAAATTTCAAGTCTATTCCATTAACGTGACATTGAAGTCTTTAAATACACAAACGAAACAAAACAGATTGATAACCAAACCTAGAAACTAGGGTTGGTTATGATCTTATCAAGATCGGTTGCTGATTGTCGAATTTGTGGAGATCCACATTCAGTTCTTCGATTTGCGTTTGTTGAGTTTTCTGATGACTGTAAGTTCTAATTATTGGATTTTAGTCTTCTTCTTTACATTAGTATGAATGTGTTTGAAAAAAAAACACAGAAGATGCACGAGCGGCTTTTAACTCTTGGTGGGACAATTTTAACAGAAAAAAAAAAAAAAACTCTTGGTGGAACAATGATCGGTTTTTACCCAGTCAGAGTCAATTTCCAGTTATGTAGTAGTATCTGGGGGAAGACAGCAACCATCTTGAATTTGGAGTTGTTTTTCTGAGTTCTTAGACTTATTTGAGTCATATCATCATCTTCTTTTAAATTTTTATTTTGATAATTTTTGTTCTTCTCAACAAAAATAATTACTGTTACATGTTAGACGATCAAGTTTGGCCTAATCAATGTCTCTAATTATGAGGGGTTTTGTATCCATGTAAAAGTATAATTTATTTTCGTCGGATATAAAAAGCTCCGGGGACCAAATTACAAAATAACAATTTGTATCATTTTTGGCGGTTCTTAACGAAAAAAGATCTAATAATTCGTTTATCACCTCGTCGTAGGGGATTCAGAGGATTAAGATGTACTCGTGTTGTGTTATACTGTTATGTGTTAGCCTACCTAATAATGTATCCAAAATGGGGATTTTTGGGATCATTTTAAAAGTATAGTTCTTTTTCCGTGGGATATAAAAAGATTCAGGGACGAAATCACAAATATGCAGTTCTTGGTCACCTGAAACGGTGTCGTGGAGGAAAACCCCATTCATTTTCCGATTGAACACAGTAGAGAGAGTAAACTCAAAACCCTCGAATCCTCTCAATCGATCGACAACCGCCATTGTTTACAAAGAAGAGATCTCTAGATGAGAGGTGCTTTAGGAAGAAGATTCACAAACCCTAATGGCTTCACCATTGCAGCATCCATAGTCAAACAAACTCCATTTCTCACCCAATCCACATCTCATTTCTCCTCCGACTCCGCCGGCCGTGGTCGTGGACGTGGTTCCGGTGGTGATGGAGGGTTTCCCGCCGTTGGAAGGGGACAATTCGGTGTGAATCGTGAACCGGAGAAGGCTTGCGAACCGGTGGTTCCTGGACGTGAACCGTCGTCGTCATCTGCCGGAGGTTATGGTCATGGTCGTGGTCGTCCGATCCAATCTGATTCGGTTTCTCCTGCGTTTTCTTCTTTCGGTAGACCTGATTCTTCTAGCGTTGGCAGTGGTAGAGGATCCCTTGGGTCAGACTCCGTTTCACCTTTCGCTGCTGATCCTCCTCGCCATTCGCCGCCTCCACCGCAGCAACAACAACACTCACAATCGCAGCAGCAGCACAGTGATGAATCTCAGGGAAGTCCTGTATTTTCGAAGCTACAGGAGATGAAGGACGTAACTTCTTCGCCACCACCACCACCAGAGTCTAAATCTGGTCAAGCTGATCCACCTATTACCATATTCAATGCGTTAGGAAGTGAGGTTTCGCATCCAAGTGGAGCAGGTCGAGGGAAGCCTCTTGTGGGATCTGCTCCAATCCAACAAGAAGAAAACCGTCACATTCGACGTCCTCAGCCTCCACCACCGCAACAGCAACAGCAACAGCAGCAGCGTTCACAACCGCAGCAGAAGAGGGCTCAAAAGCCTAGGGATGAAACTCCCAGGCCAAAATTGAGTATGGAAGAGGCTGGAAGAAGAGCAAGGAGCGAGCTTTCGCGCGGTGAAGCTGAAGGAGGAGGCGCTGTGAGGGGAAGAGGAGGGAGAGGAAGAGGAAGAGGAGCAAGAGGGA
>NC_025687.1:27177110-27200721 GCF_000633955.1 Camelina sativa | reverse complement strand
AACCGTCACATTCGACGTCCTCAGCCTCCACCACCGCAACAGCAACAGCAACAGCAGCAGCGTTCACAGCCGCAGCAGAAGAGGGCTCAAAAGCCTAGGGATGAAACTCCCAGGCCAAAATTGAGTATGGAAGAGGCTGGAAGAAGAGCAAGGAGCGAGCTTTCGCGCGGCGAAGCTGAAGGAGGAGGCGCTGTGAGGGGAAGAGGAGGGAGAGGAAGAGGAAGAGGAGCAAGAGGGAGAGGCAGGGGAAGAGGTGGTGAAAATNTATTCAATGCGTTAGGAAGTGAGGTTTCACATCCAAGTGGAGCAGGTAGAGGGAAGCCTCTTGTGGAATCTGCTCCAATCCAACCAGAAGAAAACCGTCACATTCGACGTCCTCAGCCTCCACCACCGCAACAGCAACAGCAGCAGCGTTCACAGCCGCAGCAGAAGAGGGCTCAAAAGCCTAGGGATGAAACTCCCAGGCCACAATTGAGTATGGAAGAGGCTGGAAGAAGAGCAAGGAGCGAGCTTTCGCGCGGCGAAGCTGAAGGAGGAGGCGCTGTGAGGGGAAGAGGAGGGAGAGGAAGAGGAAGAGGAGCAAGAGGGAGAGGCAGAGGCAGAGGTGGTGAAGGATGGAGAGATGATAAGAAAGAAGAAGAAGGTGAACAAGAGGCTATGAGTATATTCGCTGGAGATTCAGCTGATGGAGAGAAGTTTGCTAAGAAAATGGGACCTGAATTGATGAAAACGTTAGCAGAAGGTTTCGAAGAAGTATGCGAAAAGGCGTTGCCTTCCACTACTCATGATGCCATTATAGATGCCTATGACACCAATCTCATGGTAACAGTTTCTGTGTTTTGTTTTCTCTATGAACTCACTAGAAAAAGTATACAACTTCCTGCTGAGATTGCTGACACTGTAACTGCAAATAGTATTTAGGAGTAGTGAATCCTCTAGAAGAAATGTCATTAAGATTGATTCATTTTACTATAATGTGGTAGCATTGGTTGTGGTGGATTTTTTGAAGTTTAGAAGTTGTTTGACTTAAAATGGACAATTTACAAAAGTAGGGAATCAGTTCGTCTTGTATTATTCTCAGATATATATCTGCCTCTTAGGTTTTTGTTCTTTCATTGTGAAAATGATCTTTCAGCCAATTGACCGATGGAGAAAGTTCCTTTCTTGTTGGTTGGCTTTGCATTAAAATGGAAATTGAGTCTCTTAGTCTTCTCCGTCTTTCTTTGTTTTTTGATTTGTAGATTGAGTGTGAGCCAGAATACATTATGCCAGACTTTGGATCGAATCCTGACATTGATGAGAAGCCACCAATGTCTCTGCGTGAGTGCCTTGAGAAAGTGAAGCCTTTCATAGTGGCTTATGAGGGAATCAAGGATCAAGAAGAATGGGAGGTAAATACTGTTCAATTTGTGAATTTTGCTTATTATGAAATCCATGCTATTTTTGTTTCAGTTGATGATCACTTGAATTTCTCCCGTTTTGTAGGAAGCAATTAATGAAGCGATGGCACAAGCTCCCCTTATGAAAGAGATTGTTGATCACTACAGTGGTCCTGATCGAGTAACTGCCAAGAAACAGAATGAGGAACTCGATAGAATTGCTACAACGATTCCCAAAAGTGCACCTGATTCCGTGAAACGATTTGCAGATCGTGCAGCTCTTACTCTTAAGGTTTGATTTCTTTAACCAAACCCCAAACTCTTCATTTACCATCAAATATATCTAAAGAGGTATTGATGTTTTTCTGAAACTTTTTGGCAATGTAGAGTAATCCTGGTTGGGGATTTGACAAGAAATACCAGTTCATGGACAAGCTCGTTTTGGAGGTGTCACAAAGCTACAAATAAATAACTCAGATTTTAAACTTCTTTAAAAGCTTCATTGGTGGTTGAGTTTATATAGATCGTACTCTAGATCTTGCCTCTACTTAAAAACGGTACCCATTTCTTTTCAACAAGTACTCGAAATTTGGGCGTTGGCTTTTTCGTCATACGTTTTGAGGGTTCCCGTAATAACGTCATTGTTCTTTCGATTATTGTTACTCAAGAGATTGTATTGTATCCTTTTTCTTTAAGGGGTCATAAAGGGCTTAAGCCTGTTCTTAAAAAATCTGTGTAATAGAAAAGAGAATGGTTCTTGACTGTTAGTGTTAATGCATGCCTTAACAGAGAAGTAGAGATCAGTGTCTGTCGATTGAAAATCTTTTGTTCGAACTTCGAACCAATTGCGTAGAAACATATATGGTCACTTGCATAGTTGCAACTGCGGTTGTGGGACTTGTGGCGGCAGCTTTAACCGTAACCATGATATCGTCACATACTACTAATATTTACTTATTTAGATACTTTCTTTAGCAAAGTTGATATGCACACCAGTTCTATCGCTTTCTTTCATGAAACACTTTTCCCACTGGTTGATATGTTGGGAATGTGATATTCTTCTCTTTAATTAATACACATTTATAATTTATAATATATAATATTGGGGTGTAAACAAAACCTTTTTACTATAGATATAATAATTAGTTTATGAAAAATAAAATTGTGTGCCTATGCATGGTAAAATTCCTAGTTGATATTAAAAAGAAAAAAAAACCCTAAAAAGTAAAATCTTGTGAAAGGTAAGAAGTTAGTAAAATCAATTATTACACACCCATTTTCTGAAATACAATTGTTATGATCAATATTGAAACATCGTTCTGTTTTATTTAAACTCTCTCTATCTCACTCTTCGAGCGCGTTGAGAGAATGTGAGAAACTGTGGCCAAAATTTCTTTAGTGGTTGAGTGATTGGACCTCCAATAATGCATATTTGTTTGTTATCCGGAAATAGGACTCTAACTTAAATATATGGTTTAGTAGGTCTCTAAAATGTCTTTCACGGAATTAGATTAAAATCAACAAATCCCTGGTTTTCCTACTAAATGCGTATTAATCCCCTCATTATGTCACATGCATGCATCTTCCACATTAGTCTTTAACTCTGCCAGGGCCGGCCCAGTAAAATTTGTGGCCCAATACAAAACAATTACTTTTTAATGGATTCTATAGGTAAAAAAATAAAAATAAAACTCAAACTAAATCTTAAAATTTCGAAAAATGAAGCCTATTTTTGCAATAAAAAAATAGATAAATTTAAAATTTGAGACCAAATCTATAATTTTCATAAAATTGAAGCCTATTTTTGCAGTAAAAATATTTTTTGAGGCCTATTTTTGTTACTAAAAATCTAAAAAAATATGGAGGCCTAACACCCATGTGTCATAAGAATGGATGAAGGGCCGGGCCTGACTCTGCCATATATAAGTTCCCAAAAGAAACCAAAAAGAAAAAGAAAAAAAAAATTCATGAATGATACGTATAAACTTATTGCTATAGTCATCATCGCCGGCGTATTAACGGTATTTGTTTTCATAATGTTTTCATGTTTCATGGACAAGAAGAAGAAGAAGAACCTTCAGCTACAGCAGCAGCCACAGACACCGCAATGGCTGCGAGAAATTGTTTCTGCTCCTACATATCAGGCAAGGAACATTGATGTGGAAAGTGGTAAATGATGTTTCTTTTTTTTTCTTAAATATATAGTGTAAGTTTTTCATCAAGGTGTGGCAAATTTGACGTCGTTTTTTTTTTCATGAAGATGGCTTGCGGGGTAAAAGCGACACCATTGTGAAGAAATCTCTTGCTCCGGTTAAACCATACATTGTAGATGGTAGCTCGCGCTTCCAGGCGCCTAAAAGATTGGAGAGGGTTCGGGGTAAAAGAGATGATGGAGGTTTCGGTGGTGGTTGTGGTGGCAGTGGCGGCGGTGACAGCGGTTGTGGTGGCAGTCACAGTGGCGGTGGAGGTGGATGTGGTGGCAGTCACAGTGGCGGTGGTGGTGGATGTGGTGGAGGGGGAGGAGGAGGTGGAGGTGGAGGTGGATGTGGGGGCGGCTCTTAAACCCGGAGAGAAAGATGGAGGTCTTCGTGTGATGACGTCAGGTAGTAAGACAAGAACTAGCAGGGCTTTTAGCCGCGGCAAAGGGTGCCTTTGTGGTGATGGTGCAGGCTATGGAGGTTGCGGCGGTTGCGGAGGTTAAAACATTTAATTGTCGTTGTTATGTAATAATGGTTTTCTTATTCGTGTGATCGTAATTTTTGTATACATATAAGGTTGTGATCATCCTTTGTGAGTGGAAATTGAATGTACAATATTATATTAGATGCTCTATTGTATGTCATGTAAGTGAAAATTACTGTTTTGTAATTTTGAAATTTACGGTTTACAATTGGTTAGAGATACACTTTTCCTAAATATATACGCCTCCAATATAATCTTTCACTACAATCAATATTTTTATCAAAATTTTGTGAATAAATTACTTTTTATTTTTTGGCCAACAAGGGTAATTAGTGATTAATATTATATGACATTTATAGTATTCTTTTTTTTAACGAAACTATATATTACAGTAGTGTATATATATACATTATACTGAAATTCTTCTAAACTTTTCCGTACATACTTATAATTCTATATGACTCAGTTGTGTTGCGGAGAAAACATTTCATAGATGTGAAGGGACTTGAGTAATATACAGATAATTAAGGCCTTTCCACTCATAGCCAATTGGTTTTGAGTTGGAAGCTCGTATTAAACTCTAATTTAACAGTTCTAAACTAGCCGTTTATTGTTTACATCCGAAAATTTGAGTCATTTTTCTTGTCATACGTTTTATAATGATTTGCGGTAGAGTAACATACATGTTTCAACAGTTATTTAGATAATTATCATGTATGTGTCGTGAAATTGTTTGGATATTGGATAAATTTTCTTTTTAAAAATTGTCTCTTTTTTTTTCCTTTTTTTTCTTGTAGATTTTTATAAATAGAATGTTTCCAACATTTGCAGCATGCGTGACTGATGTGTTATGGACTGGGTAAGTCACGCTTTCTATTTTTCCGTAATTTGACGGGAATATATATAGCTTGCTTGGTCTTCCAGCAAGCTCAATAATATATCTAGTTTCATTATAATATTCGATCCAAAAAGATAAATGTGTAATATATATCAAGTGTAGACATGACATGACTAAACGCATGGCCCTCTTTCAAACCTCAGTCGGTGGCATTAACAAGATCACTAAGGTCTTTTGTTGATTGGAAGGTGGAGTTAACAGGTGGTGAAGCAAACAGAGGTGCAAACCTCATTGCTCAAAGCGTAACTGGAGATATAAGGGGACAGTCCTACGTTGCAAGAGGATTCCCAATATGGCTCACTTCAGTTTTTCGTGAAGAGAGAGGTTTGCCGTCTGCTTGATTTTGTGGTTACAGTCAAAAGGAATAGGGAGGTTGTATAATCGAACCTTTATAGTTTTTTGTGGTTTCTTTTGATTGGTAAGGGCTTTCCTTTGGGGTAAAGGAGGGAAAGGGTATAAATTAACTCTAAAATGGGGAGTGGGCGTGTGTGGGTTAAAGGTGATTGGTTTTTTTGTAACACTTTGGCCTGTNATATATCTAGTTTCATTATAATATTCGATCCAAAAAGATAAATGTGTAAATATTATATATCAAGTGTAGACATGACAAGAGTATATATATGATATATCTAATGAATATATTATAACCCATAAATCTAAAAGTCATATTTCCATGGAATTTCAACTATTCAATCTATCACTTGGTTCTTATTTTAGATTTGACCGTGTAATATATACATTTTTTTTCTTTCTTAAAAACTAAATAAAAAATTAGAATTATTCCATTTATTTGCTAATAGATTGAAATTTCACTGCAAATACTTGTATTCGTACGTTTCAAATTATATATTAATGTTGTCAGCTTATATAGTAAGAGTCAACGGAAATATGGGGCTAATTAATTACCATCATAGTATGTAACTATGTATCATCAAACTTCCAGAGTATCATTTTGGCATTATAATCTTTTGTTACTATTAACGAGGTGGGTCTTCTCTTATGCTATTACATGTGTCGCAAGGAGGCCGAACCGATGGATGACGTCAAGAAACGTGAAACGACGACGACCGAGGACTAAAGATGGAGGTTTTGTTGTACGGTTAATAATTATTAATTGCACATGATGAGTGATGTGTATAGACTGGGTAACTAAGACCTTCTTTTATCGGGGGTTCATAAGAGACATCTTAGTGTTTTGTTGGAAAAAAATTAATCAGAAGAAAAAAAAAAAAAATGTAAACCCCAATTCTGTTCTAAGAGAAACCCCAATTCTGTTCTAAGAGACGAAAAGTATCAACCTGCTGTTGGCCAGAAAAAATAATAGAAAAGAAAAAAAAAATTGGCTTGTGATTAGTTTCATTTGTTTCGTCTCTCTCTTTCTCTCGCTAGCGAAGACTCGAAACGACAAAGGTTTGAGTTTGGAATCGAAGGGTCTGGAGGAAGAGGAGATTGCTGTCGGAGGAGATGCGTAACGGAGGCGAATGAATGACTCGGCGCTGTCCCATCGTGATAGCTTGAATCGTCTCCGAGATTGTATTGCAGGCGATTCCTAATTTGGATAGAGCGGTTTACCTCTCTCCTTCCTCTTTCTGGGTTTCGCGGCGTCCTCGTGTTTCTTCTTCAATTCTTTCTTTTCTTGTGCCTCGCCGTAGAATCATTTCCAGGTTTACGCCCTTTTTTTTTTTGTTATCTGTTCTCTTTCTCTCATTTTTGTGGTCTTGTTGAAGTTTAGTTGAAGGGTTCTTCGAGGAATTTAGCTTACTTATTCGTCAATTTCTCTGATTCAATATCACGAGAGCTTAGTTCTTTTCATACTAGAGCTGTTCTTTCTTGATTTGGTATATATGAGCTCTAAGTCCTTGTAATGGTTCGGTAAATTTTACTTTCACTTTTTTTTTTTTCTTTTGTGGTATTGTGAGTTTTGAGTTTCTCATGAAAACAAACATCATGGGTGAAAATTATTTGACTTTTGGTTTCAAAACCATTTATTTTTATTTTATTTTATTTTCTTTGCACACTACATATATGGATACATCAATAAGTAATAAAATATGAATTGCACTTCTATTCTATTGTATGTATTAATGTTTTTATTATGTTTTGTATGTTCTAAAATTAATTAAATGCAATATTTTCTGTTTTTATAAAATCTTACTTATATTCTATTTAAAATTCTTAAATTTCAAAAAACATTATTTTAAAAAATAAGAAACCCAAAATTAGAACCTACCATTGGAATATAAAATTTTAACTAAGAGATCATGGGTTCTTATATTCAAAACAAAATACAATTAATTCATAAAAAAATTAAAACAGTGTTTAACAATTATTTCCTAAGATACTACCGATATTGTTGCCCTAAGTAAAGAGCTTTCAATTTTTAGATATGTAATTGCACGGTAAAGGTTGCTTGGTCGTCTTCAAACGAATCTATCAATCATTTAAATTTATTAAAAATATTTCATTCAACAAGATAATGTGATGATCACATTGTGATCATATATGAAATGTAGTTGTTGCATACATGACATATCTTATGATTATTCAATCCAAAAATATATAAAGTCTAATTTCCAATTAAAGATTTCAACTATTCATTCTATTAATAGGATCTCATTTTATATTTGACTGTATAATATGTATCTAGATTTTTTTTCTTGAAAAGTTATTAATCAACAAGAACGGATCTAATTAATTGCTAGAAGATTGAAAAATTCGACTGCAATTCTTGTATACGTCAGAAAAATAAATACAAATATGTTTTAAGCTTATCTTTAAAGTCAACGGTAACTTAGACCTATATATATGAATGGACAATATTTCGTATTTGCATCATTACATTTTCAGAAACATTAATTTAAAGACAAAAAGTTCATAATTAAGTAGTATTGCCTTATAAATTTATAATCCTTTGTTACTACTAGGCCATCGCGATGGGTCTTCTCTTATGCTATTACATGTGCCGCAAGGAGGAGGAGCCGACGTCATCTCCTCGGGGAGATGATGTAAAGAAAGGTGAAACGGCGGGAACAAAAGATGGAGGTCTTGTTGTCATGTCGTCTTCGGGAAAAAGTAAGACCAAAGGGTGTTGTTGCGGCGGAGGAAATGGTCGTGGTCCCTTCGCAGGTGGAGGAGGTTGCGGCGGCGGCGGTGGCGGGTGTGGTGGAGGTGGTGGCGGTTGTGGTGGAGGTGGTGGCGGTTGTGGTGGAGGTGGTTAGAAATTAGGGTTCTGTAATAATTATGATTTCTTGTGCGTGTGATTTTGGGCATGTAAGATACATAAATGATCACTATGTAATTATGACAATAACAATAATAATAATAATAATAATAATAAGGTTACTATGTAAATTTTAATTCTTTTTTTTTTAACATCTAAATTTTGTATTATATAGTATATGGGTAATACAAACTGTTAACCAACCAATGAGGTGGCACTGTATATAGTTCAAACAATGAATTTATAACACAAGCATGTCGAGAGAGAGTATTTGCTGCCGTATTCCTTTCTCGATTGGTGAAGTCGATTGATGATTCCAGAAGTTTTGCTATCCAATGACGGATATCACATAATAAAGTACCCAAGTTTAAGTGTTCTCCACAGTTGTTAATGAGAGAGATGAGTTCTTTGTTGTCTCCTTCAAACCATACATGTCGCAATCCTTGTGCCCATACTATTTGTAGAACATGTAAGAAGCCCAGCGCTTCAGCTTGCAAAGAGGAGTGAGTTTGTTGTAACTGCGCAGAGCTTGCCAATATTAACTTGCCATTGCTATCCCTAAGTATCCAACCGGTATTTGTAAAAGATCGGTTTTGATGGTAGCCACTATCGAAGTTACATTTGAGCCAGCCCAGTGGGGGAGGTATCCATTGACTGCATCGGTCATGGCCTCTATTCTGATTCCCTGATTGTTGAGAGGGTGATCCTTCATTAGTTTCTTTATGATTAGCGTCAAACCACTCATAAGCATCCTGTTTTCCTTTGTTGCCACAGCTTGTGGGAGTCTTGATATCTTCTAAAAGATAAAATCATTTCTGGATTTCCAGAGTCTCCACATTATCCAAAAAGGCAGGAGGCACTGATCCAGAGTGATGGAATTATCTTTATAATGATGTATTAGTAAGCTAATATTAGCTTCTAAATCATTAGTAAAGCCTCTGTTGCCTATATGGGTATCAGCATATCTCCACACAGCCTGAGCGAAGGGGCAGGTAAACAGTATATGGTTGATTGTTTCATCGTCTTGGCAGCATCTCTACATATAGGGTCAGCAGAGATCATTCTTGTTCGAAGCTGCATTGTCGTAGCAATAGCACCTGATAAACATCTCCAGATAAAATGATGGAGTTTAGGAGCTATTTTTAGTTTCCATAACTATGTAACTTTTAATTCTTGCCTAGAAAAAGGAGTATATATGAATATCTATATTTCTTTGTCAATATGCTAAAAAGGTGAAAATATATAAATTAATGTACATATATGAAATATAAATATATATATACACTAAATAAAGTCTTATATCGATAATATTGGAAATTTAAGTGATAACTTATATTTTATCTTATAAACTTGAATCCCAATCATATATAATGAGTTTCAAATTAAATTATGTTTGATATATTAATTAGATAAATAATTAAATAATAAATAGGAGAATATTTTGGTTTAAGGAACAAAAGAAGATATACGTTCTATGAAGTATGAGAAAATTCATTCAAATGAGTTTATTTTAGTTTTTTAAAAGTTTATTGCTTCTCACTTTTTTGTAAGACCTATAACTGTTCAACAATATATAAGAATTTTTTTTTGTTTAGAAGATCTAATCTTATTATATATGATAATTGTTTTATAATTATCTTTTATACATCATCTATTTTGTAAAATTCAACTAAAGGTAATTATAAACGCAATTCTTACACATACTAAAAATGTTTAATTGATCAAAAGTACTATTTAAGATGACCAGAAACGAATTGTTATATATATAACTATATATACAAGTAAATTTTGAAAATATCATATGAAGTACCTAGAAATCTACAAAAATTTAATTAAATTGACATGGCATGTGATAAGTAATAATAACTAATTATTCCACTATTACAGATTTTTCAAATTGTGATTGTTATGTTCAATAAACTCTCATTATCACTAGAGCAAAAAANAAAAAAAAAAAAAAAAAAACCAATCTCACTATGTAATGCATCTCGTCCACTTCTTGGACCTCCAATAATGCATATTTGTATGCTATCCGGATATAGGACTCTAACTTTAAATCTATGGTTTAGTAGGTCTCTAAGACTATTTTCCGGAACTGGAATTAATCTTCTGCGACATTAAATGCTCGTTATTCTCATATCTCATGCATCTTCTTTCTCTTATGATCAGATCGAAAATTATCATTAATAATATTTTGGTTAATTTGAAAAAAGAAAAAATATATTTTGGTTAAATTTATAAAATTACAAACCATGCAATTACGACAGTACTGTTTCCAATTGATATCTTCAAAATTTTCCGTTATTTCTTTTTGAAAATATTTATATGGCCTGCGCAGTGTTCTAGCTAAACATAGAAGACGATAATACACACATTAGATACTATAGCATGGTCCGTTTAATTTATACAAATTCTGCAACTTGGTTGTCCACCACAACTTCCGTACTTAGAAAGGCCATTTAATCCTAACCATTTTCTTTCTTTATTAATTATATCAATTGGTTAGTCTTCTTAATGGTTTGCTAAAATGGACCATCTCAAAAGAGGAAACAAAGACTTTTACAAGCAATTTGGTTAATCAAAAGTCTCAATCAGTTCGGCTGGCGAAACCATTTGAGCGTCGTTTGTTCCTAGTAACCGGAGCTTTTTTGTCATTTGTGAAAACATAATAATACCCGGTTCAGTTCAACCAAGCAGTTCAAACATAATATTTTTCATTTGTAAGCTGATTCCATTATTCTTATTAAAAAAAAATATTAGACGAGAAACTTTCGTAAGAAACAAATTGAAAGTCCCTTTGTAATAAGCCATATGTGGCTCATTCCGGCAAGTTTATCTACATTCATAAAACTATATTAAAGTGAGCAGACAGCTATGAAGAAAAGGTCATTTTCTCATATATATGCGTATCACCACAATTTCACATTTGCTTTTGCTAATATAATAACGATGGTGATGTGTCGTATCTTGTGTTGTTTCATCACCTGCGGCAAGAAAAAGCCGTCGTCGTCGTCTCCGCTGCAAGCGGTCGCAACGGTAAAGAAGCCTCCGCCGCAAGTGGTCATAAAGGAAAAGAAAAAGCCGCTCTCACCAGACACACCACCGCGAGTTAAAAGGCCTCGACGCCGTCGCGACACCTATAATGACGTCGTCATTTTCGCAGGTTGTGGAGGTTGTGGGTGTTAAGGCGGCTGTTTAAAAGATGAATTTTTTCGTTGTTACGTTATCACAACTAATACGCGTAATGTGTATGATATCTTCAACGTACGTAACATGTGATATGTGCTTATTTGTGTCGTGAATTTAAGGTGTGATTCTGAAAATTCAATTTGAATGTATCATGTATTTATTATATATATAAACCTGTACATAAGAGGGATCATCTATAGATGATAAAAAGATTGTGTAAACGTGAAATTTCGGGTTTGCGTAAAGTTTTTTTTTTTTTAATATATAAGATGTATATGTTCGACTCATCATCGACATAAAGTTTTGCTTTGCATAAAGTTCCACTATCGATATCTTCATGATCTATTTGTGGGATCCCTCAGTGCTCGTGATGTTTCTTCTCATATAACGCGTGAATTCTTGGTCTCAACTCTCAAAGTTGCTCTAAAAAAAGTTTAACTCCATAGCCAGTTTCATTAATATTCCAAAAAACTCTCAGTGCAGACTCTTTCCCAAGTATATATATTATGCCCAAAGACGTCCTAATCTACATAAATATACCATATATCATAGATAAACGATTCTTTTTATGCAAGTAAATTTAGAAATATTATGTTTAAGTTAGAGACATAAAAATTACCTAAACCATAGATGTCAAAATTAAAAAAAGTTTACCTAACATTACATTAATTGATAAAATACTTACTTTCATTTACCATATACTATTATATTACATTTCATGAAAAAAAAAACCCTAAAAATCTTTCATTTCTGTGAAAGGGAACAAGTACGTAATAATAACCAACTATTCCAATTGTTACATAACTATTTCTCTTGAAAATGAATATCTCTCGTTACATCTTTATCAAATAATATATATAGGCTTCGGACCAATCATGAGTTAAAAGTTTAAGGTAGGTTCAAATTTAATTTGACAAACGCATAATAAATCAATCTCATTATCTTATGCATGCATCTCGTCTACTTCGCTGCCAGATGTTCGCCAGTGGTCGACTTGTTGGACCTTTAAAAATGGTTTGTATTTATATGTTTTAATGGTAAATTAAAAATCTACCTTATTTCTTTGATACATACGTCAAATCCATTGTATTTCACTCCAAAGGCTTTTTCTGTAAATGAGAGTGAAATAAACTATGATTGTTTCGATGTATGTATGATGTATCATCCAAAAACTCATCACAAAAATCCATTGTCACAATATTTCCAATATTGATATATATATAGCTTCTCAAAGGTGTACTGTTGTGTTGATCGCTGCTGTGGGGGTGGTTGACGACGTTGTGGCGGACGTCGAAAATTAGATTAATTGCTTAGATATATATATAGATTTGAATGAGTCTCTCTATTGGATTATCTTATATTTTATGTTCATATTCTTTTGCAAGTTAAAAGTGGATCCATGGATAATCTTAAATTCACGAAATATTTACATAGACTAATATATAAATAATCTAAATTTCGTGATACAGCAACTTTCTACAATATTCAATATTTCCACTTGCTATCTTCAGTATCTTCCGTTATTACACAACTCTTTCATTCTTTCGGATAAATTAACACTGTTACCTAAAGAATTGAGCTATATTAATGTATCTATATCCAAAAGAATAAAACTTGAGAATATAATATATTCATGGTTTTTATATTATTAATTCCCTTTCATAAAATACTTCTCCATATATAACAAAATATTAAATTAATTAATGATATATTATGGCATGGTCTGTTTTATACAATTTCTGCAACAATTGGGTTGTCCACCACAACTTTTCTTCCGTACTAAGAAAGGCCGAATACTCTTAATTCTTTCTTAATATCATATGGCTTGATATTTTTATGTATCGCCAAAAGTACCATCACAAAGAGAAGAGAGATGATTAAAATAACCATATATACTTCAATTACAATCACTTTAATTAATCCTAGTCTCAATTAGTCAGGTGGGAAAACCATTTTGAGTTTTCTTTGTTCCTAATAACCGGTTTTCTCTTCATTTGTGGATCACAAGTTCACAACGATCACCCAGTTCAACCAATTGTAGATAGTGGTTAATTTGGTATTTATCTTGCACTTTCTCAAAAATTTAGAAATTGTATTACCAAAAAATTATTGCGCTTAAGTCGTTTTCATTTATTTATCTTTTTACAAATTGTTGGTAAAGTAACAGAAAGATTACCACATTATAACATTTATGTAAAAACAAATTGAAAGACCTTCGCAATTCTTGTATCTCTCTAATTATATATATATATTATAATAAGCCATGGCTCATGTCGGCAACTTTATATACATACATAAATATCTAGATCAATATATATAAAAGGTCGCTTTATCATATATACGAATCACTCTAGTTTCACATGCATCAAATTCATTTTTGCTATTACGATGGTGATGTTTCGTATTTTGTGTTGTTTCATCAGCTGTTCCAAGATAACGCGGTCGTCTCCGCCGCAGGTGGTCGAAACGGAAAATAAAATTCCACCGTCGCCCCTTCCACCCCAAAGGATCGAAACGGCCAAGAGACAGCCGCCACCGGGAGTAGTAAACACCAAAAAGGGTACAACGGTCAAAGATGGAGGACTTGTTGTTTCAAGGTCGAGTAAGACCACCATGAAGAGCTCACATCGTCGCAAACGCTTTGGCAATGACGCCGGCAGTTTCGGAGGTTGCGGCGGTGGGTGTGGAGGCGGTGGCTGTTAATATGATTTAATAATTTTCTTGTCTTGAGCGGATAGTTTAATTTCTTTACTTTGCACACCTTGTGATCTTGAAACTCGTATGTATATATATATATATATATATATATATATATATAATGGATCATATAGGGTGGTGAAACGATTGCTCATATATATATATTTTGTTCAACCAAATACTTCTATTAGCAAAAGTCAGACAAAGCTGGAATTGCATACTACATTTTTGCTGCTCTGGGAATAAGATTATAACTAAAACTGGAAAAGAATAAACATTAAGAGATGATATCAGAGAGAATGCCATGAATCTTTGGAATGGTAGATCTAGTGTTGATGGCCTGAACCAAACCACGACAATCCGATTCTATATATCTTGAGGTGTGTAAACTTAAGTTCCTGATCGTCTTGGAGAGAGCTACGTCTCGACTCATATATTTTGTCGAATATATCTTTTATACTGTGTACATGCAAATATAAGCCACTATTAACATATTACATATATAAGAGAATATCATATTAAAATATTAATGGGTGCTCTTATAGTTATATAATCAGTGTTGTTTTGTCACGGTAAATATCAAGTTTTTCTTTCGTAGATGATAGAAATATAGAATAAAACAAGAATTGTTCGTGTTTTTAGAAGATCTCGATATAGAACTAGAAAAGAAATGATCTTTGCTTGTTCTACAGCACGTATTGGACACGAATATTAAACTCACAAAATTAACTGTAATGTGTTGTTTTGGTTCCATGGACTTTTCAACTATTCAACCTATCCTATTATATAAACGAAGTTTTCTCTATTGACCGTATATATTTTCAATTATAATCAAGAGGAAAATTCGGTGTATCTTTCAAGAAACAACTAGGCACTAGCGCTAGGCAGGCTATGTCATAAGCTTGTATTATAAACAAATATATGCGTTTTCAACTTGAACGGCAATTTGGGACTAATATAATAGATCATGTTTTGCATGATTGTATTATGTTTATATTCGGAAATCATAGAAACAAAAGCTCATATTTCTTGACTTTCGTTACAATTCGTGATTGCGATGATTCGATTCTTATGCTGTTTCCTCAGCCGCAGGAAGAAAAAAACGAGTAGAAGGCGTTCCCGCCGCAGCAACGGAGGAAGAGGTTGTTGTGGCGGCGAAGACGGAGGCTGTGGAGGTTGCGGCAGTGGTTGCGGAGGTGGTGGAGATTAATTGAAGACGTGTTTTAATTATATAGTTAATGGCATTTTTTTTGGGGCGTGCAATGTATTTATTTATGCTTGTACGATTTTAACGTGCATGTGATCTCTTATGAGAATGTAAGCTGAATGTGTATAATGAACCAAATTTATGTGTATGACTTTTGACTTGCATCGCAAGCTATCTAATAAATATTTAGCGTCATTTGTTGTTGTTTAGGGATTCTCCCTTGTTTTGTTATTGTTCCTGTATTTTTCTGATCTACGAAAAAAAAATCATTTTGTAGAGAATGATTTTTCGGAATACTTTCAAGAAAATATATAAAAATAAATTTCATGTCACTATTCCAAAGAATTTCGAGGCTAAAGAAAATACATCGACATGAAATAATAGAATGGCTGGTCGCTGCGTACAGATGACTCGTACCGTAATCGTAAACCTAAAAGGCTAAAAATCCCCTTGCAGTTTCTTTCGTCTTTCAGAAATTACTAAAATTAGATACGTTCGTCCATGTCATAATTAAGCTTGAAATAAAGCTTTTAGTCTTAGATATGAATTTGAAATGTTCGAATACTCGATTCATAATAACTGTGTGACATAATCTAACGTTTCCGTGGAATTTTCAACTATATTAATTCCTACCATGTTGAAAAAAACCTATATCGTAAATATAGAAACTCGATCAGTCTTTATTTTGACCGTAAATAGTAATCAAGATGGGAACTCTTACTTGTCTGCTTAGCAAAATGAAATTTCTTATGCAATTTCATGTTTGTTTTGAGAAAAAAATAGTTGACCTCGTAAGCTTATATTATTATATATTTTCAAAGTCAAAGGCAATTTGAGGCTATATAAAAAGGTTTTACGTATCACATATATTACATCAGATTTTCAGAACGTTCAAAAACAAAAATAAAAGCTTAATACATTTGTTGTTGACCTTTAGTTATCATAATCTCTGTGATTGCATTTGCTATACGATCACGATGTGTCGAATCTTATGTTGTTGCTTCTGCCGCAAGAAGAAGAAGCCGCGAGATGTGAAAAAGGGTAAAAAGGGAAAGAAGGATGGAGACCTTGTTGTTTTGAAGCAGACTAAGCCTAAGAAAAAGCGTCACGATGAAGTAGTAGATATAAAAGTAGACTCATTTTGTTGTTGTGGCGGGGGTGACGGTGGTGGAGACGGCGGAGGTGGAGGCTGTGGTGGTGGCGGTGGATGTGGAGGTGGTGGTGGAGGAGGCGGTTAATATATGATCATATATAATTTGTCATTTCTTGTGTGTCATGTGTTTATTTGCTTGAAATAAATAAAATCTTGTATTTATAAACGTAATGTAAGAATTATTTTAAGGTGAGATATCTTGTTAGACTGAAAAGTGAATGTGTATATATACATACATAATATATGATGCATCATATCTGTTTATTTTGATGATATGATTTAGTTGAATATAGTCAATTATAATAAATAAATAACAAACAGCTAACAGATATAAAATCACTTTTTCGTAACCAAAATTTTAAAATTAAAAGAAAATCATGCTATACCAAATTATGTATTCATTATATAAAATATATATATATATATCCTATATTTAAAAAAAATGTTTTAGATTCATCATTAAGGTCAATAAAGTTTTAAACCGAAAAAAAAATATCATATTGATTGATATATAATACTTAATTAGTAATAGTTTAATACACACGAATTTCTATCACATATACTATAATTTTCTAATATCTACCATCGAATTCGTATGCGCATACAGTATGACAAATGTTCCTAAACATATAGGCTATATAGCGTATCAGCGTATGTATTAAAGAAGTCTCGCACTGGTCTCGCCACACGCCCGCCCACATATATTAAACAAAATACAATTCCCGTTGAAACTAATAGTGAGAATGATGTTTCGAATAATTTCCCGCACGTCTGATGTGTATTATATGAGGGGTATTCACGCGCTTTCGTATTTTCCCGCACGTATTATCCTATTTGACCGTAATATTAATATATACCGGTTCCTAACCGTTGAACAAGAGCTATATCCATATCGTTAAATTGCTAAAACAATAGAGAACATTAAGAAAAATAGATATATACATATAATATATACATAGT
Source organism: Camelina sativa (assembly GCF_000633955.1). Classification (NCBI taxonomy): domain Eukaryota; kingdom Viridiplantae; phylum Streptophyta; class Magnoliopsida; order Brassicales; family Brassicaceae; genus Camelina; species Camelina sativa. Next base: position 27,183,336 of record NC_025687.1, on the reverse strand, counting down.
TGTGTGGAAGTCTGTCGATTGGGTCTTGGTCCAATTGGTTTATCTGATAGTCAGAAATACAAACGGTCTGACTATCTCATGGCATTAGTCGGAAAGCATTCCAAACTCGGAACATACATTGTGGTGGTCCTTCTGAAAAAATCAACTTTAAAGCATTTTGGTGCATTTCTACCGAGGCTGACCGGATCAAAATATATATATATATATATATGCATGTATATATACAAAAAAACTCTTTTCTGATATGTTTAGTTTTCCAAAAAATTTCTCTTTATTCATTTTATATATTTGAGTTAGGAAAGGATATATTTTTTTCTTTCAAAAAGTATAAACAGTAGTGTTCAATGTTCATTACAGAAAAAAAAATGTAAAACAGAATAAAGAAGAAAGAGAATGAAACCTAATAAAAGACGTCCAATTGACAAAAATAGCACTATTTTAAGTTTTCCTTCCACAATTAGCACATGTTTTCAAATGTTCCAAAACCAGCACAAATTAATATATCTTCAATTTTGGAAAAAAACCTAAATTATTAATAAAATTAAAGTTTATTTAGTTTCTTTTGAGCCTCCACAAACCCAAATCTCAATCTGAACACCATCTTAATCTGAAACCCACCGTCTCTCTCGATCGATCATTGTCCCTCTNCTCTCTCTCTCTCTCTCTCTCTCTCTCTCTCTCTCTCTCTCTCTCTCATCTCTATCATTGTTCCTCCTCTTTTGATTCTTGTTCCTTTTTGTCCGTTACTTCACCATATGTACTTGATTCACCGACTGTTTTACTCGATAACACGTTGAACTCACTTAGTTTTTTTCTGATTTCTGTTCTCTAGGTTCTCTAATTTCAGGAAGGATCATATGAAATTCAGGAAATGTTGTATGAAATTCGGGAAGTATTCTATGAAATTCAGGAAGGATTGTATGAAATTTGGAAAGAATTCTATAAAATTCAGGAAGGAATTTCTTAAACTTCATGACGACTTTCATAAAAAAAGTTTAGATTTCCAAACATCAGAATGTTCACAAAAATGAAATCATTACCCCACACTAATGAAGCAAACTATAATATTTGACACATTGAAGCAAACACACACAAAAATAGAGATTTAGAAACACAATTATTCAAATATAGGAAAGTTACAATGATATTCAAGGACACTTTGAAATTCAGCTCTGCATAAAATAATGGTTGAAATATTATACGAAGATTACATTTTAAAATGATAGATGCATAAATCTCATAATGATTGAAAACAGTTATGCATAAAATTCATCACATTAAGGCACCACATTAATAGAAGATTCAAAAATTCATTTCTTTGAATCTAGGAAGAACTTCATAATGTTTAGGAAACATTACGTAATGTTTAGGAATGCGTTCTTGAATTTTAGGAAGCTATTCCTAAATATACAAAAGTCTCAAAATGGAGATAACTAGAACCAAAAGATCCTCCACCACCATACTTTGCATCATCAACAATACTAAGCCACTCTGTAACTGATGAACTACAAACCGAAGAAGCTGAAGACATCAAAATCTTTGCTTAAGTCTAAACACATACATATTGGAACTGAGATGCTTAAAACTCACCTTAAGCACCAATTCCATACCATCGGAGATAAAACCAAACCGACTACCACTCTTCTGCACGACGTTGGGATCAGGAGATACGACGGAATCAGCACCAACAACGGCGGCATCGACAATTGTATAAAGAAACCGCTATGGTGAGCGTCACTTCGATGTCTACCGACGAATCCAAGCCATAGAAAGGAGGAATTATATCTCGGTATGTGTGATACATCACCACAGAGATTCTGAAGGTTAATGGCGGAAGCAGCCACTGGTATCTTGGATCCATGGAGACTCGGAGATGGTCTTTGGCGACGAGAACAAAGCGAAGACGAGAAAAATCGAAGATTTGATATTTTAGAGTTTTCTTAAAATTAAAAATATTTAATTATATTAAATTTGTGCTAAATGTGGAATATTTAAGAGTATGTGTTAACTTTGGAAGAAAAACATAGATTAGTGTTATTAAAGGGTATTTTTCATAAAAGACAAAGTCAAAATTTTATATTGACTTTAGAAAACTATATTCATAATCTTAAATAATATGTTTATACATGACAAAGAATAAGTAGAATGAATATTATTCAATATGACCAGAAACATACCGTCCAAGTTTGTGTAAGCGAGAAACCTCCAAAAGAAGTAATCAAAAGTAAAAATGTTTTATTTATTTTTTGCTAGAAACTTTGAAATTTCCGTTGCAGTTTCGTGTATATTTAAGAAACGCTAAATAACATTCTATATGGTTCTATATATAAGAGGATTCTCGCATCTTTTTGGTATCAGTTCAGTTTCACAAAAAAAAACTAAAGATACAATGGACCCTTTTGTTAATGTAATTATTATATTATGTGTCTGTGTTCTTTTCGTGTTGATTATCATATGCTGCGTCTCCCAAAGGAAGAAAGAGCCCTTGTCTCAGCCGCGAGATTTGGAAAAGGGTGTAGCGAGAACAAGAGATGGAGGACTTGTTGTTTTGACAGGAAATGTTACTACAACAGCTGTCGTAGCTGCGGCTGCAACCACCGTAGATCCTGGCGGTGGTGGCGGCGATTATGGTTCTTGTTGTGGAGGCGTTGGTGATGCTGATGGTGGAGGAGATGGCGGTGGTTGTGGAGGTTGCGGCGGCGGCTGTGGAGATTAAGGGTTTCGTATATATATTGCGGGTTTTGATATTTATCTATGCGCATGTATATATTATATATGATGTAAGATTTAAACTCTCGTGAGGATGGAAATCAAATTGTATCATAAAAAGATGAAAAATGATCGTTTTACAAAATATTACTTTTCTTATGAACTTTGGTTTCTCGTTATATGATCCTTTCGATGAAGATGCATGGACGCAAACGATAATAATTATTCAAAAGCTAAGAAAATAATCATTATTTTTAAAAATTGAGGGTGAATTTCTTTTCTTCTATTGTTTAACTATAAGAGTTAAGGGATTTCTTAATTTTTTTTGGAAAAAAATAGTCAGCTAAACATACTATATCACAATACATCACACACATGTCAACTTTGGAAATGATTAATTCATATCCAACTACACAAAGTATTTGGAAATGATTAATTCATATCCAACTACACAAAGTATATGTATTGCATGACCACATACACCAACTATATGATGTCATATGCTCAACATCATAACCATCTTATTCCGGTATATTGTTCATTAGAATCCGATGTTAACCAGTATTGACCGGCGTTGACCGATACTGACCAATAAAAATATGCAGTTTTTTTTGTTTTTTTAATATTAGAAACCAAATATATAAAAATTTAATTGAATATTTATGAATCATTTATGGTGTTTTATAATTAAAAAATATATATATATATATTTTGTTTTTTTGTTTTTTTTTGTCAAACCAGTTTCCATTAATTAAACTAAATCTGGTCTCTCCGGTTCGGTTACAGTCAACCGGTTTGGAGAGGAAATTACAGATACATTAGGCAAACCAATTGAAAGAGATAGAAGGGAAGATAAAGAGTTTTTTGCAATCTCATCCGCTCGTCGATTCTTCTCTCGAGGAACAAAGGTGAAAGAGATTTCCTCAAAACTCGACGCTACTACAAGGATATCGTGGAGAATCCCATGGATTTCCTTCAGAGGAAGATCCGAATTTATCGCGTTGATCAACTGCTGTGAATCAGAGGCGACTAAAAGTTTCTGGTAGTCCAGATCGGAAGCTTGTTGGATCGCAAGGAGCATGGCAATCGCTTCCGCCATCAGAGGGGATCGTATATGATGAGAGTTAGCCTTCCCGTGTCTCTCTGGTATCAGGGGGTTTCCACTAAAGATCCAGCCAAAGCCGGCACTCTAGGAATCTTCTCGCCAAGCCGCGTCTTTGAAACATCGAAACGTATTGGAATCCACTTCCCCTCCTTCCTGAGGGATTGGGGTGTGCAACGTCAAGTTTTTTGGGGTTTGGTTAAGGATCCATTCACGTGTCTGGCTGATAGCTTGGGTTAAAGATTCTGACGGACTAATAGCTTTTTTCTCAAAGATGAGCTTATTCCTGCTGGTCCAAATAGTCCAGAGAATCCAGGCTCCAAAGGCCCCATCATTTAGCCCCGTTGGAGGCAAACAGATAAGTTTTCTAGATCCCTCAATCCCTAAACGTAGGTTTGATATACCTGGTATATTCAAAAGATGTTTTACCGGTGCTTGACTCCACATCTGTTTTGCAAAGTTGCAGTGAAAGAATAGGTGGAGTTGGGTTTCATCTTGTCCGCAGAAAGGGCAAACAGCCGTCAAGTTGATTCCACGACTGCGCATATTGGCTCCCGTTGGCAGTGCATTTTTCAACAGCTTCCATAGAAAGAATTTGATCTTGGGAAGGCACGCCAAGTTCCATACTTCTTTTTCCCGGTTAAAGTCTTCCAGTCCTTCAGTATGGCTTATCTTTTTGGAAGACTCCATAGAGACAGCCTGATAGCCTGATTTTGCTGTATACTCACCCGACTTTGTAAGTAGCCAGCTGTACTGATCTCCTGCACCAAAATTGCTAGGTCTGATGGACATGACATCCTTTTCATTCACAGGTAAAATATGCCTCACCTTGTCCACTATCCAGGTCTTAGTTTCTGGGCAAATAAGGTCTGACACCAGCATATTTTGTGTTTGCTCAGTGGGAGGTCCAATTGGTGTGGTTGGGGAAACGAGTGATACCCAGGGATCGTACCAAATGCGGGTCGTCGTTCCAGAGCCTACTGCTACTCCCAGGTGTCGTCTTAAGAGGTCTTTTCCAATGCATATTCCTCTCCACCCATGTGAAGCAGAAGGAGAAGCTATACATTCCAAGAAAGGGGTGTCTTTGCAATATTTTCCAAGCAATGCTCTCGCCAGTAGACAGGTTGGATTGGATAGGATTTGCCAGCTGACTTTGGCCAGAAGCGCATCATTAAAGTCAGGTATATCACAAAAGCCTAGTCCTCCATTTTTCTTGGTATTTGTCATTTTATTCCAAGCTAACCAACACATCTTTTGTTTCCCTTAGGGTCATCCCACCAGAGTCTCGTGAGGGCCGATTGGATTCTTTTGCAGAGGGAGCCAGGTAATTTGAAGCATGACATTGCATATGTAGGCATGGAGGCAAGTACTGACTTCAACATGGTATTCTTCCCAGCAGGGGAAAGAGATCTATTAGACCAGCTTTTTGAGCGTTGACTTATCCTATCAATAATGGTATTGAACATATCACGCTTCTTCCGACCAAACAGCTCCCGTAATCCAAGGTATTTTCCAAGTCCACCAGCTTGTTTCACACCTAGGATCTGTAAAGCCTCATTCCGTATATAGTCACTCGTCTTTGCTGAGAAAGTGACTGCAGATTTGTTTTCGTTTATCATTTGACCCGAGGCTTTTTCATATTTGGCAGGATCCTTTTTAGCTCTATGCAGGATTGTCTCTCAGAGCGACAGAAAAACATAGTGTCGTCTACAAATAATAGATGGTTCACTCTGGGGCTGTGTATCGACACTCTGATCCCCGGTAGTACACGGTTCTGCTGAGCTTTGTTGCAAAGTCCGGAGAGGACCTCGCTGCATAGAATGAACACATAGGGCGAGAGGGGGTATCCTTGGCGGATTCCTCTTTGTGGTTGAACTCTCCCTTGCGCAGAACCATTGAGAAGGTAAGAGTAAGATACTGTTGAGATGCATAGCATAATCCAGTTTATCCATGTTTGATGAAAACCCATTCTTTTCATAACCAGACTGATAAATTCCCATTCAATGCGGTCATAGGCTTTACTCATGTCTGTCTTCACAGCCATGAACCCTCGAACTGTGGCTCCAGAGGTCTTAAGGTAGTGAAGATTTTCATGTGTTATCAATACATTGTCAGTTATAGCTCTTTTAGGAACAAAGGCTGATTGGTTCTCTGATATGATGACTTGCAGGATAGGTTGCAATCTTTTTGCCATTAGCTTGGATATGATCTTGTAGAAGACTGTGCAGAGAGCAATTGGACGATAGTCCGCCATCTTCTGTGGACTCAATATTTTTGGTATGAGCCTAATATGGGTTTCATTAACTTTTGTTGGTGAAGTGTTGTTCAGGAAAAAACTTTGAATCTCAAGCACGATGTTTGTCCCTACTGTGCTCCAATTAGATTGGAAGAAACTGGCAGAGAAGCCGTCTGGTC
>NC_025687.1:27065921-27174603 GCF_000633955.1 Camelina sativa | reverse complement strand
CAAATAATAGATGGTTCACTCTGGGGCTGTGTATCGACACTCTGATCCCCGGTAGTACACGGTTCTGCTGAGCTTTGTTGCAAAGTCCGGAGAGGACCTCGCTGCATAGAATGAACACATAGGGCGAGAGGGGGTATCCTTGGCGGATTCCTCTTTGTGGTTGAACTCTCCCTTGCGCAGAACCATTGAGAAGGTAAGAGTAAGATACTGTTGAGATGCATAGCATAATCCAGTTTATCCATGTTTGATGAAAACCCATTCTTTTCATAACCAGACTGATAAATTCCCATTCAATGCGGTCATAGGCTTTACTCATGTCTGTCTTCACAGCCATGAACCCTCGAACTGTGGCTCCAGAGGTCTTAAGGTAGTGAAGATTTTCATGTGTTATCAATACATTGTCAGTTATAGCTCTTTTAGGAACAAAGGCTGATTGGTTCTCTGATATGATGACTTGCAGGATAGGTTGCAATCTTTTTGCCATTAGCTTGGATATGATCTTGTAGAAGACTGTGCAGAGAGCAATTGGACGATAGTCCGCCATCTTCTGTGGACTCAATATTTTTGGTATGAGCCTAATATGGGTTTCATTAACTTTTGTTGGTGAAGTGTTGTTCAGGAAAAAACTTTGAATCTCAAGCACGATGTTTGTCCCTACTGTGCTCCAATTAGATTGGAAGAAACTGGCAGAGAAGCCGTCTGGTCCCGGGGCTTTATCAGGGTGGATATCGAAGCAGGCTGCCTTGATTTCTTCTGGTGTCGGGATAGTAATGAGGGACAGGTTCATTTCAGGGCTCACGCAAGGATCAATGGCTTCCCATACAGTGGATGTTCTATCTCCTTCTTCAGAGGTAAATAGTTTTTGGAAGTAATCAGTAATGACTTTAAGGATCTCATCTTCTTTGTATGAGGGAACACCATTATCATCTTCGATGACAGAGAATTTGTTTACTGCTTGTCTACCTCGAGTTATAGCATGGAAGTACCCAGTATTCTTATCACCAAGAGTCAGCCACATTTGTCTACTCCTTTGTTTCCAGTATTCTTCCTCAGCCTGATACGCCCTCAGGAGATTACAATTGATTGTAGAGATCAAGCTAGAGTCTGGATTTTGGTTAGATATAGCTTCTTCCAGCTTACTACGTTGAAGTTCGATCTCCATCTGGCTTTGTTGGTATTTTACTTGCGACCAGATAATGATAGCTTGTCTGCATCGAGCAAGTTTACAGAGAACTTCCTCTTGTTCATCAGACTCCCAAGCAGTATATATGATCTCTTCAACATCCGGATTCTCCTTTAGTCGTCGATCATACCTGAACAGCCCTTTCTTCTTCTTTTTTGTCAGGTCCAGATAGGTAAGCAGGGGTCTATGATCTGACCCTTCAAAGCGCAAATAGTCACTCCTATTAGATGGATACGCTTCAGCCCAGGAACTGTTGGACATAGCTCTGTCCAGACGGCAATGAACTATATGATCATGTCGTTTACCTCTCCAAGAGAGAAAGTTGCCAGAGTGTCGGAGGTCAAAGAGATCGCACTCCGCCATAAAGGAGCGAATGTCAACAAAAGGTACCTTCGTGTCTCTCAGGGCCTCCTTGTTTCTATGAGGTGTCTATTATGTCATTGAAGTCTCCTGTCAGGAACCAAGGGGATTCTCTGGTAATGCCAAAGGTAGTGAGTGCATCCCAACAAGCTTTTCTTTTTGATCTATCTGGTTCACCATAGATAAATGTTGAGAAAAAGGACTTTCCTTCCGATGTGACACAAGTGTCAATATAATCTTTGTAGGCATTGATGATGTTAAGGCCTCCACCCCCGGACTGTGAGGAGGGACAAAAACGTGATGAGGATAGTTCATCCACTGAAGGGACGACAGGACCTTCTCATCACTGTTCTTAGTCTCCATGAGGAATAGAATGTCAGGTGAGATACTGGAGTGCATCTCACGTAAGCGTCGGCCTGTTGTGGGATTCCCCAACTCACAACAAATCCAGCTCAGTATCTTTAAGGAAGAGGATTTGGTGGATTGGGAAAATCCACCTTCTTCTTTACAGACGCTGGTATGATGGTTTGCGTAGGGGGATCTCCACTGCTTCTGGCATTCTGAGCTGAGATCGGCTCCTTACCAGTGCTTCTGCGACTTGAGCTGGGTAGGTTTACTTTTGGGTTGCTCTTTCTTTGAGTTAGGGGTTTCTTTGGGGACCCATTTGCCAAATTTCGCTTTTGGCTCTTTGCTCCTACTNTGATCATGTCGTTTACCTCTCCAAGAGAGAAAGTTGCCAGAGTGTCGGAGGTCAAAGAGATCGCACTCCGCCATAAAGGAGCGAATGTCAACAAAAGGTACCTTCGTGTCTCTCAGGGCCTCCTTGTTTCTATGAGGTGTCTATTATGTCATTGAAGTCTCCTGTCAGGAACCAAGGGGATTCTCTGGTAATGCCAAAGGTAGTGAGTGCATCCCAACAAGCTTTTCTTTTTGATCTATCTGGTTCACCATAGATAAATGTTGAGAAAAAGGACTTTCCTTCCGATGTGACACAAGTGTCAATATAATCTTTGTAGGCATTGATGATGTTAAGGCCTCCACCCCCGGACTGTGAGGAGGGACAAAAACGTGATGAGGATAGTTCATCCACTGAAGGGACGACAGGACCTTCTCATCACTGTTCTTAGTCTCCATGAGGAATAGAATGTCAGGTGAGATACTGGAGTGCATCTCACGTAAGCGTCGGCCTGTTGTGGGATTCCCCAACTCACAACAAATCCAGCTCAGTATCTTTAAGGAAGAGGATTTGGTGGATTGGGAAAATCCACCTTCTTCTTTACAGACGCTGGTATGATGGTTTGCGTAGGGGGATCTCCACTGCTTCTGGCATTCTGAGCTGAGATCGGCTCCTTACCAGTGCTTCTGCGACTTGAGCTGGGTAGGTTTACTTTTGGGTTGCTCTTTCTTTGAGTTAGGGGTTTCTTTGGGGACCCATTTGCCAAATTTCGCTTTTGGCTCTTTGCTCCTACTAAACGTAGGCCTGTTTTCCCAGTAGGTTTTGCAACAGGTAGTCTACCTCTGCCCCTTTTTGTGTTTTGGGTAGAAGTTTCAGTGTGTTCCAGAGTTTGTTCACGATCAAAGAGGTATTCTCTCAGTGGGGGTCATCCGGGGGTATCTCTTGTGAGAAGGCAATCGGGGGCTGGATGGTGTTCTCTGTAGCAGCTTGAATAAGTCTGTCAGCAATGTCTGACATCAGGTTCTTAGCTTCTCCTTGAATAACTCTTTGTTTTCTGGCTGCACTCTCAGTGGGGTCTGGAACTGTGAGGTATTGTATAATGACTTCCCTCAACTCATTCATAACTTGATCTTTGGAAGGTATACTTTCAGGTATCACATTATAGGTAGGTTGTGCTAGTGGGAGTGGAAGGCTTCCCACCGGTGGTGGAGGGGGAGGAGTAACCGGGTCCGGGGCATCAAACTCTCTTTCTAGAGGTGGTCGTCTCGGTCTAGAGGAGTCAGATCGTTCTAACGTTTCTCCACCTCCCGGGATGATTTTCTTTCTCCATTGCCTGGTGGAGATCTTATCTCTCCAGTGTCCTCTTGGGGGAGGGCTTGCTTGTTCTGACCGCCTACTTGAGGACTGTCTTGAATAAGGATGGATTCTTTCTCTCTCCACCACTCTCCTTCGGTTTAGGTGGTGCTGGTTTTGATTAGGGTGGCGAGGCAGATAGTTATTGTTCTGCGCCCCAGAGATAGATCGACTGTTGTGGTATTCTTGCCCAGTAGGTATGTAATGTCTGGAAGCTGATTGACCAGAGGCGGTTGTTGGAGCTCTAAAGTTGTCCTCTGGTGTATAGTAGTTTCTCCTGACCGTTTGAGAGACAGAGGGCGCAGCCAAGACACTGGTTTTACGGGTATCTTTGTCCGGGATAAGAGACGGACAGTCTTTCACTTCATGTGTGAGTTTAAAACAGTATGAACAGTGGTTCTTCAGGTTCTTGTAATCCAGTATAACCAGAGCTTCGCTACCATTGGGAAAGTCCACCATGGTTTCTTTAACAATAGGCTCGAGGCCATCTATTAGTACGCGGAGTTTAGCGGAATCAGAGGAGATCTCCATTTTTTCTATTACACCAAGTTCTTGGCCAATGACCTCTAGCATCTGTGGTTGCCAGTAATGTTTTGGGAGGCCCTGTAGTTCAACCCAGAAAGGGATCTTGGATGGAAAAGAAGCAGAGATAGTGGGCTCCCACTTTTGTAGGATAACCATCCATTGGCTATAGTGATATGGTCTATTATCAAGGACTTTCTGCATATCCTCCTCTAGGTCAAACCGGAACTGAAAGCATCCCCGACCCAGATCTGCACCAATGGCTTTGCCTTTTAGATTCCATCTGCTGACTAAGAAAGGGAACAAAGACCAAATTCTCTGGGCTTGCGGGTTTGTTAATCTTCCCATTAGAGTGAGCGAGTTTTCTTCAATAAGGGTGGATGTATCTAGTTCCGAGGCTCGGATGCGTCTGCGGTGGGGAGGGGAGGAGTTACCCGCAACTTCTTTACCTTTGAAGTGATAAGGTATTCTCTTGTCCATGATTTAGGTTTAGACAAATATGGTTGGTGGGTTAAAGCAAGGGGACTTTGGGTATACTAGGTTTGTATGAAAGTTTAACTAGTTTCAAAAGTTTATGCAGGGTTATAAAAGTTGTAAGAAAAACCGACAAAGGATTACGTACCAGATAGCTTAACCTTCATCTTCAAGAGCACTAAGCAAGGAGACTAACCGGAGGGGAGGTTTCCGGGGGGATTCTCATCGTCGATATGCGTAGGACCGATGGACTTAGTAGAGGCGGGTANTTTCTTTAACAATAGGCTCGAGGCCATCTATTAGTACGCGGAGTTTAGCAGAATCAGAGGAGATCTCCATTTTTTCTATTACAACAAGTTCTTGGCCAATGACCTCTAGCATTTGTGGTTGCCAGTAATGTTTTGGGAGGCCCTGTAGTTCAACCCAGAAAGGGATCTTGGATGGAAAAGAAGCAGAGATAGTGGGCTCCCACTTTTGTAGGATAACCATCCATTGGCTATAGTGATATGGTCTATTATCAAGGACTTTCTGCATATCCTCCTCTAGGTCAAACCGGAACTGAAAGCATCCCCGACCCAGATCTGCACCAATGGCTTTGCCTTTTAGATTCCATCTGCTGACTAAGAAAGGGAACAAAGACCAAATTCTCTGGGCTTGCGGGTTTGTTAATCTTCCCATTAGAGTGAGCGAGTTTTCTTCAATAAGGGTGGATGTATCTAGTTCCGAGGCTCGGATGCGTCTGCGGTGGGGAGGGGAGGAGTTACCCGCAACTTCTTTACCTTTGAAGTGATAAGGTATTCTCTTGTCCATGATTTAGGTTTAGACAAATATGGTTGGTGGGTTAAAGCAAGGGGACTTTGGGTATACTAGGTTTGTATGAAAGTTTAACTAGTTTCAAAAGTTTATGCAGGGTTATAAAAGTTGTAAGAAAAACCGACAAAGGATTACGTACCAGATAGCTTAACCTTCATCTTCAAGAGCACTAAGCAAGGAGACTAACCGGAGGGGAGGTTTCCGGGGGGATTCTCATCGTCGATATGCGTAGGACCGATGGACTTAGTAGAGGCGGGTAAAGGACCGCTGGATACTTCCTTTAACGGCTAAAATGGGTTGGTAAGATGCGGTTTTTTGAAAAGTTCCTTCTGTTTTGGGAGGGCATCGGGACTCGTGTCTGAGAGAGTTTTTGTTAGTATATTAACTTACTTTTCACCCTTCATTTAAGGGGCTTGTTATAATTAAAAATATATATGGATCCAAAATAAAGAGATATTATATATATATATCATTAATTTAGTCTTATAATAGATACTTTTTTCAATTTCAAAACTTAAATAAAAATCATTCGTAAGATATTAAAACTTAAATTCAAACCAGATAATCTCGTTGTAATAAATCAAATAAGAAAACTACTTATTTTAACATTATTAAATTAAAAACATCAATTTCTTACTTAATTTATCTAAATAGAAAATTAATATTATTTAATACTTTCAACCACAAAAAATATTTCTACAATAAAAAAACTTAAAACCAAACCCAATACATATCAAAATCATTAGAACTATTGAAATTTTTTATAATTCACGTTTATTAAGAATTATTATAATATCTGAAAACATATTAAGGCTTTTTCATTTCACTTTTATTAAGTTTTGCAATAGAAAATATATTGTATATAATTTATTCATCCAGTCTTATAATAGTTAAGTTTTTTCTATTGCAATAAAAAACATCAACTTATTATTTGATTTATTTAAATACATTTTTTATTAAATAAAGCAATATATTTGATTGTAAACAACAAAAACACACAATATTTATTTTTAATATTTAGAAGATAGAAGATCCAAAAAATTGATTTTGCAAAACAATATATTTGACTATAAAAAGTTGACTATTAGTTTAGCTTCAATTCCAAGGTTACTGACACATCAGTTTTTGTAATGAAGTAGAAGCTGACACATCAGTAAAAATAGCTAACAAATCAAACTATAATGATTAATACACATCATCTATAATTTTGCTTATCTATCAAATAACATTCTCCCCGAAACTGTTAAACCTGATGAAGCTAAACAGCTTAGAGACGAGGTAAACACTCCTCAACAGATCTGGATTTACTCGCTCTCTCGATTTTGCTCTGTTGTCCCCAAATTGAATTTTCGTTTTCTGGGGACACTTAAAGTCTTGATCTTTGGATGTTGTAATTACTCATTGATGTTGATTATGTCGTAAAGGTAAGTTCTTTAGCCTTTTGAGAAGTAGGTTTTGCATAATAACTTGGCTTGGTGGTGAGTTACTTAATTTGATGGGTTCATTTTTGACATTGAGTGTGTAGGTACGTGGGATGTTTTATCATGCTTTTGATGGATATATGAACAATGCTTTTCCACTTGATGAATTGAGACCGTTATCTTGCCAAGGTGAAGATACACTTGGAGGCTATGCGTTGACCTTGGTAAACTACTGTTGTATTTGATCTTTGCTTGTTTAAGGCTCTGTGTTGTGTTCCCCGAACCGAGATTTATGGACCTAAGATAAATTAACGTGATGCATTACCAAAGAAATTATAATGATTTGGGTAGAGATATATATGTGTGTACCTGTTCAAGTTGGAGACCGAGAGCGCTTCACTTCTTCTGTTCTATGGATTGGTAAAAATCTTCAGTTTAATATAGTGAGTAATGATTGGTTTTGGCTAGGTCGGGTGAGCAAGCTTGCACTGCTTATGTGATGTTCATGGATTCTTATTCTCAAGAAACTGCTGTTTTACTCAGTGTAAGTCTTGTTTCTACTCTGCAGGTGTGGTCCTTGCAAAGTGATTGCTCCCAAATACAAAGAGCTATCTAAGAAGTATCAGGATATGGTGTTTCTTAAGCTTGACTTCAACCAAGACAACAAGGTTTGTTCTTCCTTTTGCTATTAATGTGTCTTAATTCTTATGTTAACACATAAATATTGAGAGCAAAAACTTACACATCGATCCTACCTTCCTCGAGTTAGGTATCTAATTCAAGGAAAGGTTTAACTGTCATTGCACATCTTGACATGTGAAGTCCAGTTTTGGTCTGTCTTGAGTCAAAAACTTGTTTTGGCTTTATTAGAACATCGTTCACACACAATACGTCATACACCACATTGGTTGGGCTTTGGACTTAAAAGAAAAAGTTATGTGTTCAGATTTTTACAGTTGGAACAAAGTGAGGCTGAGGTATTGCGACGGAGCTTCATTCGCGGGAGATTCACAACATGGCAACGGGGTAAAACCGCTTTTAACCAATTTGCTTTCTTTAACCGATTTTAATAACCAGAAATGTTCTGGTTTATGATTTTTTGTTTCTTACTGATTTTAACCGATTAAATGAATGACAGACGTCACTGCTTTATTTCAGAGGACAACGAATATGGAATGCCATAATTCGTGACCTTCTTCCCTAAGGTTTAGCAAAAGCCCACAAGGTAAAAATTCTTCTTTTATACCCTGGATCGGTTTGGTATTCGATTAAGTTTCATTACCCAAATCATTTGTTTTAGTAATAATAACCATCAGTCAAGTATAAAATATATTGTGAATTTTTTAACACTTAAAGTGATCTTTGGATGTTGTAACTACTCATTGATGTTGATTATGTCATTGATGTTGCTTGCAGATATATGATTGTAAACGGTGACTAATTAATTGTCAAGAATAATGTGCTCCTTCTCTGGCAGGTCTGGTTCGACCATCCAACAATGGTTGCAGAGCCTTCACGCCAATACTCATGTTTGGTCTGAAATCATTTTTGTATTGTACACAAAAAGTAACAATTGCAGGTAACGCATTATCATCTTGTTCTATGTCCTAACCATTAATTCCAGCTAATATAGTGCCTATTCAATTTATCTTGTCTCACGGTGATAATTTAAGTTAGAAAATCTCAATTGTGTGCTCCAGATTCAATCTTTGTATAGAGTTATGTCTTTTATAGACTTCTGATTTTTGCTTATTTGTTTAGCAAAAGTAAACATAAGTTTTGATATCTAACAATTTCTTGACATGATAATATATGATTCGGTAGAGGAATATAAAGAGTTAATTTTATTGATTATAAATGGGTAGAGGAATGTAAGGGTGGTACTCCTTTGTGTGCTTGAGAAAATTTTCAAATTGAACTCTAAGGTAAGTTTTAATTATTTTAATAAGGTAAATGCAATCTAACCAATACAATCTAATTTTATTTATTTCAAAATAAACACCATATAAAATTAACCTGAAAAAAAAAAAAAAAAAAAAAACACCAAGCCAAATATGACAGGGGCTAAATATGAAGACTTGCTTCGAGAATTCTAGGATAAAATAAAAGAACTTGTAGCTACGTTTCTTAAAATTAAAAATTTANACCATTAATTCCAGCTAATATAGTGCCTATTCAATTTATCTTGTCTCACGGTGATAATTTAAGTTAGAAAATCTCAATTGTGTGCTCCAGATTCAATCTTTGTATAGAGTTATGTCTTTTATAGACTTCTGATTTTTGCTTATTTGTTTAGCAAAAGTAAACATAAGTTTTGATATCTAACAATTTCTTGACATGATAATATATGATTCGGTAGAGGAATATAAAGAGTTAATTTTATTGATTATAAATGGGTAGAGGAATGTAAGGGTGGTACTCCTTTGTGTGCTTGAGAAAATTTTCAAATTGAACTCTAAGGTAAGTTTTAATTATTTTAATAAGGTAAATGCAATCTAACCAATACAATCTAATTTTATTTATTTCAAAATAAACACCATATAAAATTAACCTGAAAAAAAACAAAAAAAAAAAAAAAAACACCAAGCCAAATATGACAGGGGCTAAATATGAAGACTTGCTTCGAGAATTCTAGGATAAAATAAAAGAACTTGTAGCTACGTTTCTTAAAATTAAAAATTTAGAATAAGATAAATAAAACATAAAATATAATTTAAATTAAACATAGTGCATATAGTCCATGAAGCGGTAGATTTCCTTGTAAATAAAGCATCCATCGCATACATCATCGAATTCGCCAGCAACACATGTGTTCCCAACTTCAATCTCACTTAAGAGGAAATCGTAATTATGGTATTTCCTCACACTCAACTCTAGAATGACTTCACGACAATTTTGTTGGCATTGTCTTACCACTTGCAGCCCTTGATTCTTCCAAAGTTGGGTAACATAGCTGGGTAACATTTTGTTCCACAAAATAACAGTAATTGTTTGCCAAAAAAAAACCAAACAAAAAAGCACTTCCAAACTAAGTACATAATAAACGTTAATTTACATAAATAAAAAACTCCATCAATCAAAAAAAAACAAAATACAGCCAATCAAAACCACACAATAAATCATCCACAAAACAATCCACAAATAATATGCTAAAGATATAATGAATCTCTAATCCAACACAAACATACAAAAACAGAATACAACACATTATAAAAAGAAAACCACACAAAATAATCAAAATTACACAAAAAAACACATAAAAACCCTCCCAGCGGCGTAGCGCGGGTACTATCCTAGTTATCCTAATTCTTATTTGCATGTAATCTTACAGTCGAGATAGCTGCATAGTTTTTTGTTTCTTTCTTTTTGTATAATCCATATCAGCTTATCCCGTCAGCTTTGGTTGAAAACAGATCAAAATGTTATAGAATGTGTTTCTTTTCAAATTATATCAACTAAGATTATTAAAGCTGGACTTGTACCGATTGATCGAGTAAATATGATTGTGATCCAGATATGAATTGGTCACTTGATTAGTGTCCTATTTAGGTATTTTCTAAAATATATTAATATCTCTAGCAAAAGTATGATTATACTGTAAAAAATAAAATAAAACCAATATGCAATAAATTTAATTGGAAAAAATAGTTGACCAAAGAAAACAAAGACAAAACATATAGAATATGTTCAAATGATCCCTGTCCTGGCCAATACAAAATTTGCTTTAATAAAATTTAAAAATTGATTAATAAATTGCTTCTCAATTTTGTTTTTTTTTTTACCTCAATTGCTTCTCAATTTAGGTTTGAATAAAAGAAAAATAATAGAAAAGGCAAAGCCAACTAATTAAATACCCGATTCCGTTTGAAATACAAATACAACCTAACACAAATTAAAAGTCAATGGTTAACGAGAATTTCATAAAGGGTCATCATCTCTATATTTACTATACATATTTCGTTGTTTCCTTATCTGACAAGTGAAAAAAACATAATTAACAATTACGGAGTAATTTATAAAAATAACTCCTTGATCAAATATGAGTCCTGTGGCGATTCTGTTCATAGTGTTTGGGGCATTTCTCTTGTTTTTGTTCATCTTATGGCTTATTCACTTTCTCTACCACAAAGCTAAGAAGGATGGCAAGGAAAGCATCGCCTGTCTCGGCAGCGGTTACGGTGGCGACTTCGGCGGTTGACTTTAATCTTACCCGTGGCAACATGCAATTTTATTACTTTGTTGGAAACTTGGAATGTGCATAGCTTTTATCCATACAAGTTCTTTGTTTAAATTTGTTTGTTTTGAAGTATCATAGATTTTTTTTTTTTTTTTGTTTTTTTTTGTATCATGGATTTTTCTATGTACGTACTTACGCAAAAGCGTCTATGCGTGTGCTTGTGTATTAATTTGTGTATAATATATAAAAGTTTAAACTATTTTCTTGTAAAAATTACCAACTGAGTGGTGGTCTAGCTAGTGGTTTTAAGAATGTCAACTCGAGATCCAAGTTAAATTAATTAATTCTACTTGGGAATATTGATTCACACCTTATATGTGGTATTATCAACGGTGTTTTGAACACCTGAGAAAATTATGGGCCAAAGATTCAGAACCTTAACTGTTTGTCGAAAAAAAAAACAGAAAAACCCGGAAAATTGATTGAAAATTGAAAGTCTCTTACTAGTTAATAATTTACTTAAGAATATTAGTCCAATATATCAGAAATGATTTAGTATATGAGCCAAAGACTGAGAAAAACAGAATGGTTAAATCACAATTCTCAACTAGCTTGGCATATGTTATAATTATTATTAAACCTAAATACCCGTTTACCAATTAAATAAAACCTAAATACTCTTAAATACTATAAAATCATAAATACAAAGTCAACGAGACAACTTCCAAATACAAAAGTCTGAAAAATGGCTTACCTCGAAAAAAGTCTTACTGTATATAAAAGAAAATACTACACACAAATAAAGAGAAAGATAGATCAAAATCAAGATTTAGAAATCAAGTAAAACAAAAAACAAAATGACTCCTTTGAAGATTGTGGACATAGTGATCGGGGTAATATTCTTGATCGTATTTATCTTATGTCTCTTCTACTATCGTTACAGCAAGAGTCAGAAAGACGGCAGGAAAGAAAGCACCACCGGCGGCTGCTGCTGATGAAAACTTTAAACGTTCCTTCTAAAGATTTATTATATACATTTGTGTTTTTTTTGAAATATGTAAGAAAGTTATAATTTGGGTGTGTGTACGTTTGCGGGTGTTGTAGAGATGAGATAAACATATAAATAAATGAATCAACATATTTGTTTTGTTTTGTTGTTTAATTTTTTCTCGACCTGTATAATCCAACGTCGTCGAAATATTTGGTAATTCTATTAGTTAATTAAAAAAAATCGATTCACCAGTCACCACTAAGTCTTCTTGAAAAAAAATAACAATTTGACACCTTTCATAGTAAAAATTCTACATTAAATTATTATTCTTATTAAAATTACAGAATATTCTATCAGAGATTTCTAATTCAAAAGGCATATATATCTCAAACTACTATGTCATTAGAAATTTCGTACATATTTAAGAACAAATAAATATAAGTATATACAAACTTTCAATTGACGATACTAGCTGATATCTAATTTTGAAACTAATAATTTCTAAATAATCTTAAACATGTTATAAGATCATATTTATTTTTAATGCTAAATAAATTGTAGAAGCTCTTAAATTATTTTCAAGTTATCAGATCATAATATTGTAAGTTTTAAATGGTGAAAACCAGCTTCAGCATTATCTTACCTTTTCACAAGATATACATATATATATATATATATATAATTAATATTCAGTCTAACAAAAATAGGATGAGAAAAGAAAAAAAATCATTAAATCCAACAGAAAATATATCCAAACTATAGCAGCATAAAAAAAAAAAAAAAAAAAAACCTATAGCAGCATCATCTAACTAGAAAATCTTTAAAATACATGTATGCATAACTAACTTCCTCCGCCACATCCTCCACCGGCACCACCGTGATGTCCACCGAAACCACCGCCACCGTGATGTCCACCAAAACCACCGCCACCGTGATGGCCACCAAAACCACCGCCACCGTGATGGTAACCAGCATGATGGTGGCGGTGATGATCAGAATCGGAGACAGTAGGAAGAGACGCAGCAGCGGCTGGATAAAACATGTAGCTACCATCACCATTGCTTGTACTTACCGCGCTGGTTCTCTGGTTGTTGAGCTTTTGTGCAGACAATGTTACTCTCCTTCTTCTTCCCCGTTACTACTGCAAGTATTACTGCAAGTAAAACTAAGAAACCACCACAACATGCTATGATAATCAAAAAAGTTTCCATGATCTCTCTCTCTGCAACAAACCAAATAAAAGAAAAAAAAAAACTGTGAAACAATCACGTTTTATTTATTAACAAACTAATGCAAACGTATTTATACGTAGTTATTATCTATTAGTATCTGTTTATCTGTTTATTTAGTTTCTATTTATTTTGGATAAGGGCTTTGGCCTAGCTATTGAGCCTATATTATAGGCGTATTTTAAGGGTATCACTGATAATTTGGTACAATATTTTAAAATTTTTAAAAACTCGAATTTGAGTTTTGTTGATTTGTTATTGACTTTACAATATTGAGTTATACTCTTTGTAAAACTATTAGACCAAAACTTAAATTAATCAGAAAACATGAAAAAAAAATTATTAAGTTGAGCTAATTTAATGAAAAATAAAATTCTCTTTTAAAAGTATATATGTAATATAGATTAATCAATCTCCTAGGTATCCACCATGCAAATACAACTTTGATTTCGCATGTAGAAAAAAGATCAATCAGAATGTTATGTATGTTTCTCTTATAAAGTCGATTTCCCCAAACTAAAGAAAATTAAAGAAGGCGCACGGTACCAAAAAAAAAATAATCAATAAATCCATATAGTAGAAGCATGGTTAAATAACTTCCTCACTCGCCGCCACCACCACCACATCCTCCTCCGCCACAGCCACCACCACATCCTCCTCCATGATGCCCACCATCACAACCACCGTGATGGCCGGAGTCAGAGACAGTAGGGAGAGACGCAGCCGCTGGATATAGCATGAAGCAACCACCATCATGGCTTGTTGTTACATTTCTATGGTTTTTTGGCTTCTGCGAAGGCCCATGAGTGACTGTCTTCTTCTTCCCCAAAAAACTAAACAACAAAGAAACAATCAAAACTATAAATAAACTGTTGGATTAAGCTTGAAATAGCTTAAGGCCCAAGAAAAGTATATTTAGGAGGATAAGCTAAATATACATATTTGTGTTTTAGGAGTAATCTAAATAAGTTACTTTTCCTATTCTAGATTAGGAAATTTGTGTTGTGATACAAGAGAGTTGTAAAACCTAAAAGATTGAGAGAGCTTTAGGTTTTTGAGTTATTTTTCCTAAAGTAATAAAAGAGAGTTTTTCTTGTTCTTGATTCAAAGTTCTTAGTTCCATATTTGGTATCAGAGCTAGAAACCAAAGGCATTAAGAAGAAGGCGAGAGGCGTTATCTTGTGAAGTTAAAACATGAGTGAGTTAATTCCAACAACCGCAACCGCAGCAAACACACCGCAGGAAACTGGTTCCTTGACCATCAAGTGTTTGATGCTTACCTTGACCAACTACACGGTCTGGTCTATGCATATGACTTTGACGCTTAAGGTCCACAAAGTATGGGAGTCGATTGAACCTGGAAAAAACGACGCAGAGAAGAATAACATGGTGAAAGTTTTGCTATTCCAATCTATACCTGAAGCATTGATCCTACAAGTTGGAAACCTTGAAACCTCAAAAGCTGTTTGCGATGCCATAAAAACAAGGCATATGGGAGCAGAGAGAGTCAAAGAAGCAAGACTGCAAACTTTGATGGCTGAATTTGACAGGTTGAAGATGAAAGAGTCTGACAAGATTGATGATTTTGCTGGCAGGCTCTCTGAATTTTCTACAAAATCGGCAGCCTTGGGAGAAACTATAGAAGAACTGAAGATTGTGAAGAAATTTCTTAAAAGTCTACCAAGGAAAAGATACATACACATCGTGGCTTCGCTTGAACAAGTTCTTGATTTGAACACAACAACCTTTGAAGATATTGTGGGAAGGTTGAAAACTTACGAAGAAAGAATTTCCGAAGAAGAGGATAATCAAGAGGATCAAGGAAAGCTCATGTATGCTACTGCAGAATCA
Source organism: Camelina sativa (assembly GCF_000633955.1). Taxonomy (NCBI): domain Eukaryota; kingdom Viridiplantae; phylum Streptophyta; class Magnoliopsida; order Brassicales; family Brassicaceae; genus Camelina; species Camelina sativa. The sequence goes on along the minus strand of NC_025687.1, from coordinate 27,159,553 downwards.
CAATCATATCAGGCTCTTTATAATGCTGGATGAGGAAGAGGTCAAGGTGAAAGATTCTATAGACGGGGAAGAGGACGTGGACATTACGGTTATCCTCCGAACAACAGCTACCGACAAGAGAGAGATACATCTAAAGTCGTGTGCTACAGGTGTGATAAGACAGGACACTATGCGTCGGATTGCCCAGATAGACTTCTTAAACTTCAAGAGACACTCGAGAATGAACAGAATAAGATACAAGAAGCTGATGCATTGATGATGCACGAGGTGGTTTACCTCAATGAAATGAATGTGAAACCTAATGAATTTGAAACACAAACAGATGGTGATAATGTGTGGTATTTGGACAATGGTGCTAGCAACCATATGAGTGGAAATCGGTCATACTACTCAAGGATTGACGAGACGGTCACGGGAAAGGTCCAATTTGGAGATGACTCTCGTATTGACATAAAAGGAAAGGGATCTATCCTTTTTGTAACTAAGAATGGAGAAAGGAAGGTGCTAGCCGATGTCTACTTTATACCGGACTTGACGAGCAACATAATTAGTCTTGGACAAGCCACAGAAGGTGGTTGCGATGTTAGAATGAAAGGAGACTTCCTAACTCTACATGACCGTGATGGTAAGCTCTTGGTTAAGGCAAATAAGTCTCGAAATCGTTTGTACAAGGTGACTATGGAAATAGAGCATACAAAATGGTGTTTACAACTTCAGACAGTGAGTGATTCAGCGAAGTGGCATGCAAGGTTAGGACATATCGGGTTAGAGAGCATGAAGACAATGGTGAAGAAAGAATTAGTCACATGGATGTCGAGTATTGAGATTGAAAAAGAGTTGTGTGCTTCATGCTTGCTTGGGAAACAAATAAGAAAAGTTATTCCTCAAGCAACATCATATCGAGCCACACACACGCTTGTCTTCATGCTCTCTAACCCGATATGTCCTAACCTTGCGTGCCACTTCGCTGAATCACTCATACACGGAGATCTTTGCGGACCAATCACTCCTGCTACACCGGCGCGGAAAAGATACATATTTGTACTCATCGACGACTGTTCCCGCTACATGTGGTCGATCCTCTTGAAAGAAAAAAGCGAAGCACTCGACAAGTTCAAGATCTTTAAATCGATGGTCGAACAAGAAACAGGGACTTCCATAATATGTTTCGAACCGATCGGGGTGGTGAGTTTGTTTCACAGGATTTTCAAACTTTTTGTGATAATAACGGTATCAAAAGGCATCTGACGGCACCGTACTCTCCTCAACAAAATGGTGTTGTTGAGCGACGTAACAAGACGTTATTAGAGATGACAAGGAGTATTTTAAAACACATGTCTTTGCCGAATTACTTGTGGGGAGAAGCAGTGAGGCATGCCACTTACCTTATCAATAGGGTTGCTACAAGAACCTTGGTCGATCAGACTCCTTATGAAGCTTTCAATGAAAAGAAACCAAACATCGAGCATTTACGGGTATTTGGTTGTATAGCATATGCAAAAACAGAGACTCCACACCTTAAAAAGCTGGATGACAGATCAAGAGCTCTTGTACACTTAGGAACAGAACCCGGTTCAAAAACATACCGTTTATTGGATCCATCAAGCCGAAGGATCATAGTGAGTAGAGATGTGGTCTTCGATGAAAGCAAAAGCTGGAACTGGGTGAATCTACAGCAAGATACTGTCAATGATTCGGGAAATTTCAGCATAAGTTTTGAGGAATTTGGTAATAACGGTATTCGGGAGATAGAAACAGTGCAAGAACCAGTTACAAACGAAACAGAGGAGGCGGAAGAAACAAAGGAGATAGACGAAACATAGGAGATGAGTGAAGAAGATCATGTTGACGATGAGGTCACCATGGAAACAGAGAATCTTAGAGAACATTTGACTGCTCAAGTTCCGGTAAGAAAGTCAGGGAGACAAACAAAGAGGCCAAATTATTTGAATGAATTATGTTTTGTTAGCTGAGATTGAAGTTGAAAGAATTCTACTTTCATTAGACGAAGAGCCTTGGGATTTTAGTGAGGCAAAAGGAGAAAAACATTGGATTGAGGCTTGTGAAGAAGAAATAGGATCCATAACAAAGAACAATACTTGGTTTTTGATGGAGCGTCCAGTTGGAGTTAAACCTATCGGACTAAAGTGGGTATTTAAGATCAAACGGAACTCCGATGGTAGCATAAACAAGTATAAGGCAAGACTTGTGGCAAAGGGATATGTGCAAAAACACGGCATATACTACAATGAAGTATTTGCCCTGGTTGCACGCATTGAAACAATTTGTTTCCTTCTTGCATTAGCGGCTTCAAACGGCTGGGAAGTGCATCATCTCGATGTGAAAACGGCTTTCCTTCATGGAGAACTGAAAGAGGTAGTCTATGTGAATCAACCTGAAGGTTTTGAGGTCCAAGGTTCTGAAGATAAGGTTTATAGGCTTAACAAGGCACTCTATGGGTTACGTCAAGCACCAAGAGCGTGGAATAATAAGCTGAATCAAATCCTTAAAGAGTTGAACTTCACTAAGTGCTTCAAGGAACCCTCACTATATCGGAAACAAGAGGAGGAGGATCTTCTTGTCGTGGCAGTGTATGTGGACGATCTGCTTGTAAGTGGTTCTAACCTAAACATGATACTTGATTTTAAAAGGGATATGGCGTCAAGATTTGAGATGAGCGATTTAGGAAAGCTGACCTACTACCTTGGAATTGAAGTTCTGCAACACACAAATGGCATCACCTTGAGCCAAGAGAGATATGCGAATAAGATCTTAGTTGAAGCAGGAATGGAACAGTGTAAGTCTGTTCATATACCCATGGATGCCGGTTTGAAGCTATCTAAAGCACAAAAGGAGCGAAATATTGACGAGAAGGAGTATAGACGAAGCATTGGTTGTCTTCGATACTTACTCCACACTCGACCTGATCTCTCTTATTGTGTTGGGGTGTTAAGTAGATATATGCATGAGCCAAAAGAATCCCATGGAGCAGCCTTGAAACAGGTTATTAGATACCTAAGAGGCACCACTTCTCTTGGTCTTATGTATAATCGTGAAGGGAACAATAGCTTGGTCGGATATAGTGATAGCAGCCACAACTCGGATGAAGATGATGGTAGAAGTACAAGAGGTCACATATTTTGTCTAGGTGCTAGTCCGATTACTTGGTGTACACAGAAGCAATCTACGGTTGCTATGTCGTTATGCGAGGCTGAGTATATGGCTGGTACTGAAGCGGTGAAGCAAGCAATTTGGCTTCAAGACTTGCTTAGCGAAGTGACTGGTTCTGCTAGTGAGAAAATCACAATTCTACTGGATAATAAATCAGCGATAGAGCTTACAAGAAATCTGGTGTTTCATGGTAAAACCAAGCATATACATAGGAGATACTATTTCATAAGAGAATGTGTTGAGAATGGTCTAATAGAAGTGGAGCATGTTCCTGGAACAGAGCAGAAGGCAGACATATTAACTAAGACACTTGGGAGACTAAAGTTCAAGGAGATGAGAGAGTTCATTGGAATTCAAGACTTGAAGAAGAGTGATTTCAATCTTAAGGAGGAGAATGTTGGATTAAGCTTGAAATAGCTTAAGGTCCAAAAAAAATATATTTAGGAGGATAAGCTAAATATACATACAGTAAAACCTCTATAAATTAATAATGTTGGGACCAAGACATTTTATTAATTTATAGTAATATTAATTTATCTATAAATTAATAATTATTATTTTATAGTGTAAATTAATAATTATTAATTTATAGGTATATTTTTAATTGTTTAATTTTTAAAAAACTATGAATTGAGACAATTTTTGCAAAATAAGATTAGAATTTTGGATGTTGTAAACTTTATGGTATTGGAATTGAATTTGAAATAATTAAAAAATATTATTGACAATGAATTACAAATATTATAGACAAATTCACTTATACATATGACATAAATATTCAAATTTATGAATAAGAATATCAATTCTCGTATTTTAATAGTCTATCAAACTATAAAAATGTAAATGATGCATATTTAGAAATTGAAAATTTTAAAAAGTTTTAGCTGTTTTATGAAATGTTATAGAATATTTTATATCATTATAGTTTGAAGATACAATATAACAATTTTTTTATATATATAAGGGTTAAGAGAAACATACTTTACTATATCAGCATATATATATATATACATGATTATTAATTTATGATATTATTGGGACTATATTTTACATGGGGATTTCAAAAAAAATATTATCTTATTATCTTATCGAATTTTGTTAATTTTTACACTGTTCCGACTTGGGATTAGTAAAATTTATTAATTTATAGTGTTTATTAATTTATAGAGTATTAATTTATAGAGGTTTTACTGTATTTGTGTTTTAGGAGTAATCTAAATAAGTTACTTTTCCTATTCTAGATTAGGAAATTTGTGTTAAGAGTTTTTATATTTAAGGTGATACAAGAGACTTGTAAAACCTAAGAGATTGAGAGAGCTTTAGGTTTTTGAGTTATTTTTCGTAAAGTAATAAAAGAGAGTTTTTCTTGTTCTTGATTCAAAGTTCTTAGTTCCATATAAACCACCAAATAGGAAAACGATAAAATAAGTTTCCATGATCTCTTTCTCGCTCTCTCTTTATGCAATACAGAAACAAGAATCGTATAAATAAACTTAAATAGTTCCGTTTTGTTTCTTAACCAGTAAAATAGTCATTATTATCCTTTCGCACGAAAAAAATCATTATAGTTAGGAATTTTCGATATTATCTCATTGTAAACCAAAAATATATCGACGCATAAAACAAAACCTGAAAAGTGCAAAAAAAAAAAAAAAAAGAAAGAATCAATTGGAAATATTTATGTTATTTTTCTGTATCAAATTAACTTCAATGATATATATTCATATTGGTAATTCCTTTGCACAACCGCTTCACAGGCTTCATTGACATAAGCATATATACACAAAGCCTCATCCATTTTAGTCTTGACCTTTTTTTTAGTCTTTTCATTATTAAAATTCAATTTAAACACAAAACTAAAGGAGTATACAAATAACATATATAGATTGATGCATACATTATACATATATAAACCATAATTAAATTACAACAACCAAAAAAATTAGTATCCCATGCAGAAGAGTAGCTAGAAATAATAACATCACAAATCCAATAGGTCAAATTTTGTTAACAAAATAAACAATCAGACACTATATACATCGCGCAACATGAAGACCAACATTGCAATATTCTTTAAATAAGCAATATCTCGGTTAAGATCAATCCAACCGCGAGGTTGGCCGCTTTAACTTCCCGATGCATCGCTCCTATCTTTGTCGCAATAATCGATGAGCCATATGATTAAGATTACCATTACAAAGATAAGCGCTGCAGCCCCAGTAAGTATGACCACCCCCATCGATTGATTTTTCTCTTGAAACTAGATTTTGTTTATGATTTGTTTTTTTTAGAAGAGAACAAGATATGGACGATGACTACTTGTATTAAAAAAATGAACCTCTTGGAAATATTCGAACAATTTGCCTGTAAAAAGGCTTTGGTTTGATTGTATTGCATGTTTTTGACATAATCGTCGTTTTAGCTGCCAATTTGTAGTATGTATGTTAAATAAATGTTTTGAAGTCTGTTTGACCTTCTTAGTATATATGTAAAAGTTGTGAAGAACTGATGGACATTTGAAATTGCAGAAATGGTCTTATATTATTATTAATCTATCTTGAAAATAAGAATTACACATGAAAAATTCTTATCACATAATTTTCACGTTACATACTTTTTCATGTTTTAAGTTAGTTTCTTAATTAATATTGTTCGCTTTGGATCGAGATGGCAAAGCCCGCACGGATTTGTTATTGGACTCCTTTCCAAAATACCTCATACTAAATAGGCTTGGATTTGACTTATATATTAGAAACTTTTTTTCTAATCTTCTGATGTGTAACATCTATTTATTTCAACCTAGGCTCTGATACCAATTGTTGGGCTTAAAAGACCAAGTCAAGTTCCCATTAGTATGATATTGTCCACTTTGGACCGAGATGGCAAAGCCCGCACAGATTTGTTATTGGGCTCCTTCCCAAAAGGCCTCATACTATGTAGGCTTGGACTTGACTCATATATTAGAAACTTCTTTTCTAATCTTCCGATGTGGGACGTTGGTTTATACCCAACAATATCAGCTAGATTATCGACCCATAAATAAGCCTTTCTTGCACCAAGCGAGCTGCCCCAGAGACCCCAGAATGAGGCTCACAAGCCATTGAAGAATTCAAGTTATATGATTAACCGAACCGAACCGAAATTTTGGTTCCGATTCGGGTTCGATTAGAGGTAATAACCGAATGGATATTGTTTCAGATATCTATGGATATCGGTTAATAACCAAACCGAACCGATATCTATTCGGTTATCCCAATATAACCGAATATAACCAAACAAACATTAAAATTGTTTTTCTAGGGCTCAAACCGCAGATCTCTAGGCATAAAAGGAGTGAGTGCAACAACTATACTACGAAGACATTTTAGTGAATCAATACATTTTAGATTAATAAAGTAATAACGTTTAATCTAAAAACCTGAAGCTTGAACTGAATCAATATCATATAAATTTAGACCAAAATATTAAAATATTTTTAATATCTAGAAGATATTAGATATATTTGTCAAAATTATCACATTTTTATTTAAATTTAAAAGTTTTTTTAAAAGTTATATTATTGTAGATATCCGGAACTGAACCGAAAATAACCGAAACCAAACCGAAATAGTAAATTAACCGAATAGATCCTAAACTCCTATATCCGAAATAACCGAAACCAAACCGAATACCCAAACGCCCAGGACTAGTCATCAGTTTCAAGTTTCAACATTATCTTTACTTCTTTTCCGAAAAAAAAATATATTTACTTTTTGTGAAAGGCATAGACAGTTATTCAGATAATAATGTACTATATGTTTAACATAATTAAATAAGAAAATAAAAAGAGAATAAATAAATCCAGTAAAAGCTATAGCACACCTAATCAAATTAAATTTAAAAAATCTACCCAAATTTAATTAGCAACATCATCTAACTACAGAAATCGTTATACATAACTAACGCCACGGCCACCACCATGATGTCCCCCACCACCACCGCCATGATAGCCACCGTGATGGCCGGAATTGGAGATAGTAGGAAGAGACGCAGCCGCTGGATAATTCATTAAGTCACCATTGCTTGTAACAGTCCAGCTTCTCGGGTTGTTGGGGTTTTCAGCAGTCTCATTACTAGCAGTCTTCTTCTTATTCCCCGACCAATCACATAATAATAAGTTTATACCAATCAAAACAATGAAAACGCAGGCTACCACAATAATACCATAAACTTCCATGATCTCTCTGCAATAAGAAAATAAGAATCGTTTCAACTTTTTAAAAAATCACGTTTTCTTTCTTAACCAATACAACCCTATTTATAAGAGTTTAGGCAAGAAACATATAATGTAGTTAAGTAATTCACAAACAATTATCCAGAGAAAAGACAAAAACGTAAATAATAAACTCCAAGAAGCAAATAATTACTACTAATTAAGAAGTAAAAACAATTGGTAATTAACTCCAAGAAGAAAACTCATACCTTAATAACAAGGCTTGGCTCAGAGATGGATCAAAACCTCTTGCACCACTTTACTGAGAAGTTCAAACCCATTATTAGATGCATATATGTGGAATATGCCAAAAATTTAAATCGAAAACATAGGAACTGATTCATAGGAGGAGGATTCAGGAGCTCACAGTTCATCTTCTGGTTAGTGGTAGGAGGACAGGAGTTGCGAGACATTCGGTTTTACAAGGTGACCCAAGTGAGCTTCTTGCTCTCTGTTTGATGAAGTAAAACTCAACGTGCTTGCATGTTGCTTCACTGAAAACTACTTCAATGGCTGACACAAATCAACTCCATTTCCTTTTTAATCATCTTCATTGTGAAAGCTATCTCTTCAAGATTCAGATGAGATTCATCTCCTGAAAGAAAATTATGTACTTGGCCCTGTAAGATGATCCAGCTAGACCCAGGATCCTTCTTTATTCTTTTCGATTTCTTAATGTTCCTTATCCGATCACAATCTCCGTTTTGCCCAACAATTGAATACAGCTGGGACAATACCACATAAGGTGCTGCACTATCAGGCTCGAGTTCGATTTGTTTCTTAGCAGCAAGCTCTGCTAGATCGACATGTAAATAAGTTTTGCTGGCACCAAGCAAGCTGCCCCAAACCCCGGAATGAGGCTCACAAGGCATTGAAGAGATCAAGTTATATGCTTCATCAAGTAATCCACTTCTGCCAAGGAGATCAACCATGCATGCATAATGATCAGGTCCGGGTTCAATGCCGTACGAGAATTTCATTGATTTGAAGTATTTCCATCCTAAGTCTACGTATCCAACATGAACACAAGCAGATAATACAGCAAGAAAGGTAACACCATTTGGCTCTTTTTCTGTACTTTCCAATATGGAAAACAACTTTAGAGCTTTCTTCCCGAAACCGTTATAGGAAAACCCGCTGATCATTGTGTTATAAGAAACAATATTAGGCTCAGTGATGCATAAGAAGATCTTGTAAGCGTCATTCGTGTTCCCGCATTTGCAATACATCGATACCAAAGAATTCTGAACTGACAAGTCACTCGCCATGTTCATCTTCACAGCTCTACCGTGGATCTGTAGTCCTTCAATTAAATCCGCCAAACTAGCAGTTGCGCTGAGGACACAACTGAAAGTGTAGGAATTTGGATAAACCTCTTCCTGGAGCATCTTAAGAAACCAGCAAAGCGCCTCCTCATAATATCCATTGCTCACAAATGCAGATATCATAGCAGTCCATGTCACATCGTCCTTCTCAGGCATCATTCTAAACAACTCTACACATTTAGAGATTTCTCCTTTTTTAGAAAATCCCATGATCATACCTGTCCAGGATACCAAGTCTTTATCTGGCATCTTCTCGAAATGTTCATAAGCTTCAGAAATTTCTCCGCGCTGAACAAGACCAGTGATCAAGGAATTCCAAGAAACAGTGTCTTTATTTTCCATGACGCCAAACACTGCTTTGGCCTCTCCCATATAACCAAGCTTAGAGTACACTGAAATCAACGAACTCCCTAGAAACAGATCAAACTCGAGAGGCATGCGTGAAACTAACCCATGAATCTGACTTCCTTCTCGATATCTGCCAAAATCACGACAAGCTTTAAACATGACAGCCAAAGTGTTAGAATTAACACTGACATCCCCCTCCCGTCTCATTCTTAGAAACAAACCAAACCCATCTTCAAAAAAACCAGCTTTAAAATACCCATCAATCATAGCAGTCCAAGTAATCACATTTCTCTCAGGCATTCTATCAAAAAGACTTCTAGCATCAACAAGTCTCCCCATTTTGCAATACCCATCAACCATAGAGCTATAAGATACCACTTCTCTCACTGCCATACCCTGAAAAACACGAACAGCCTCAATCCACTTCCCTGCTCTCAAATACCCTTTCAACAAAACATTCGAAGCAACAGGATCACGAAACTTCACAGGTGTCTCAGCATACAAAGACTCCGCCTTGTCAAACATCCCTGCCCGAACAAAACCAGTAATCATCGCCGCGTAAGACACAGCATTCTTCTCGGGTATACTACAAAACAGTTCATAGGATTTCCCCAAATCACACTTGTTTTTAATCATAGCCGTAACCATCGCGTTATAAGAAGTTGTAGCTCTCACAGGCATTTCATCGAACACTTGCCATGCTTTACTCATCTCACCATTCTCCGCGTATGCAGAGATCATCGCATTCCAAGAGACTATACTTCTATGCGACATCTGTCTGAAAATAGCTTCGGCTTCTTGGAGATTCCCATTTCTAGCGAGCTTCGAAATCTGAGAATTACATTGAAAGATAGCAGTGCTCGTCCTCGTGTCGAGAAAGTTTGGATTTTTTGGGGTGATGGGATCGTGGTTAGAGAGAGCAAGCGTACAATTACATCTGAGACAAAGACTGTGTCTGTAAACTAACACGTTTTTCGAAATCGACCTCATCACCGTTGACAATTTAGCGATTCCAACGGATGAGAGGCAGAGACAGAAATAAAAATAAAAATAAAAAAGCCGGGAAAATATTTAGGGTTTTAAATCTCTATTTATATACTGTATACTAATTTTTGTTTCTGTACAGTTTCACAAGTTTGACAAAAAAAAAAAAAAAAGTACAGTTTCACAAGTTAATTGACAAAATATGTTTTTCAATATCAAATGTAAAATAATTAATAGAGATTGTAGTATTAATCGACATTTTAATTTTTATATGCAAAGCACAAGTTAAATTAATTTTGCAGCGATATATACTTCTTGTTCATTAAATTTTGTTTATGTAAATATTATTATTTTGGTTTGTTTTTAACCAAACGTTTTTATTTATTTAGTATAAGTTCTTCGTTAGTTAAAAAGAAAAAAAAAATAATAATAGAAAGTATTTCTATGTAATTATTTCTTATTTATAAGTTTATACACTACATAATTCCAACTTGCATAAAGCCATAAACAATAAACACACTTAAGAGATAATACAGTTTCATTATACACATGAGGGCTCTGCTGTTGTATACTACTAGGTGCTTGCCCACAACGGGTGGGTTGTGGTGTAGTGTACTTTTTTTTGTTCTTGTCTTTCTCTTTTTTCTCTTTTGTATTATTTTGTTTTAAGTAGGCATATATGTTCCACCAAGTCACTTGTATATATAAACCATATCTTTATACCATTTCTTTTAGATGTATACAATTATGGGTGTTTTATTTTATTCAATGTTTTTTTTCTTAATGTGGACAATAGTTGCTGTTGTGTTTGAGTTTAAATAATGTTTCAAGTATTGTTGTGTGAATAATGATGAGGATGTTGTTTTTTTGCCAGTGAGGATCCAATTTTTTCATTGACTAATATCCTTCCCAATATATTCATTGTATTTTATATTTTTTCATTAACTGCTTATGTAATATATGGTTTTGAGATAAGGAATTGATGGAGCGAAGTATGGATGTTTAATTTAAGTAATATAATTTCATATGTATATATATATTGTATAAATGTGACTAAAAGTTTAGCTAACTACACTATTTTATAATAGCTACACTTTTATATATATGATTTCCATTCTATAACGGTCAAATAGTTTTAAGCTTCTGCATAAAGTTCAAAAAGAGAGATAATCAAACTAAAGACTGAAGCAACTTGGCAAGACAAGTGTATATAAAACTAGTATACAATATAATTGACACATTCTTGTATACCGAAATTAGCATAATTGACACATTCTAGTATGCTCGAACTAAATTATCCCCTAAAATTATTAATTAACAATAAAAAATGAAAGAAAAAAGTAAATAAAATTAAAGTCAATGAAACAACTAGTATTACATTAGTGTATATAGTGTATATAATAAATATGCAAGTAGAAACTGCAAATACAAAGTCAGAAAACATCTAACCTCCAAAAACATTACTGTGTATATATATTAGATACATAATAGTCGAGGCTCGAGAATCAAAACATTAAAGGAAGAAAAATGATGGATCGAAAAATTATAGAGTCTGTAATCTACTTAGCGTTACTTGGCTTTCTTCTTCTCAAGTATCATTTTTTGTTAAAAACCAAAAAAAAATCATTAACTGTTTCTTAGGTACGTGCTCCTCCTCAAGCCTGGTTTGCTGAAGTATAGTCACCAAGACAGCACCACCGGCAGCTAATATTGGTGCGGTGGCCGTTTATCACCGTAATTGTTCCTCCTTGCTTGTCTTTAAATTTAAAATTTCGTTGTTATTCTATTTCCAATATATATGTGAAATATCAATTAAGTTTGTGCATGCTAAGATGTAAACATTTATACATAAATCAAGATATGCAATAATGTCAAGTCTGAGAAATGTTGTCGAAAATCCCTGCAGCTACCATATCAAATATGGCCATACAAGGTTATGGAGCAGTCCGAGTAAGTAACCACATTTTTTTCTTGACATTCTATCGAAGAGATTTGTAGCATTAACGACATTCTTTACCTTGCAATACATACCCATTAATCATTGATATGAACAGCATCGTTCAATGTCTCTGCTTTCAAAATAGCCACTCATCTGAGATGAAACCCCTTTGTAAGTCAAGATGTTGTTTAACCATCTTGGAGGATGAAAAAAGATCAAGAAAACAAAAAGTAGGGTTCATATAAGCTCAAGACCTTCATTTGGTTCGTAGGTTTTCAAATTGTAAACCAATAAACAGATACATGAACGTTGTTGATGTGCACAAGATATACAATTTTAGTTTGAAGATGATTCCTTTTCTCCCCCTTCTTTGATATTCTTAGGCATCTCTACTTTCTCATCTTCGGTTTTGATGTTCATGGCCGCGTCGATACCTATAGTTTCAGATTCTGCTGCGTCCTCTAATTTCTCCTCTTTAGCTTCAACATCTGTCAAATTCTCCGCAATATGATCACCACTCTGAACTTCCTTAGCATTTGCTAATGTTGTTGAATCTGCATGATCATCATCTCCTGTTCTCGCAATATTCCCATCGCGTGTAAGAGCTCTCGGTGTTCCTGTTTCTGTTGCCAGATTCTGTACACAGGTAAACGCATCATCATCTTCATCAGAAGTGTCAGAATAAGATCCAGAGTCAGATTCAGGAACGATTTCTTGTTGTCCATCTCGTGCTTTCTTGGATCCTTTACGTGAAAACACGTGCTTGAACTGTTTTGCAGACTTTTCAGCTTGTTTTAGAAAGCTCTTTGCAACATCCTTCATATGACCTTTACCTGCATTCTCCTCTGAATCCAAACTCTCACATTCTAAACTCTTTCCTGAAAGAGGACCCGATAGATTGTCTTCAACGATGAAGTTAACTCCAACATCCTTTTGGTTTATTGCCTTCAGATTGATCCGAGGTGACTCTGTCTGTGACTCCTCTTCAATGCTTCCAATTAAAAACTCTTCCTTTTTCCCATTCCTATGAAACACTGACCCAATTTTTCTCAATCCTCTACCAACAGACTTCATTGGATTCTTTGATCCCTCATGATTTTCGTCAGTGCTGCTGCTTTCATTTTTGGGCGATCCATCATTGGGATTTCTTTGTATTTGGTTATCAAGACGTCTACTCTTTCCTTTTCTTGGTTCCCAAATCTGTGAGACTTCAGCTCCTGGCTTTTGAACCCAAATTGCAGTCTCTTCTTGCCCTTCAACGTTAACTGGCTCAAAGTTATCCACAACACTTGGAGATCTGTCTGACGAGAAAGAGCCTTGGTTTGCAGTATCAGAAGCAAAAGAAGTCTGTATGTCTTCCTTGTTTAGATTCGCTCTTTTGAAGGGATCCTCACTCAACTGTTTTCAAGAATAAAAAGCATTCAATATAACTACTCTGAAAAAAACAGTAGTGTGTCCAGAGAAAATTTTTACCTTTCCATTGTCCTCGATTACAGTTATAGCAAGATGCAGCCTTCCTACTTTGATGTTCTGTAGAGGCAACCACATATCGCTTCTTTGGCCGCCTCTAAACTCTCCGATATTCACTGAACATTCACTGCAACAAAACAGGAACCCGAAAACAATAAATTGTTGATATTCACAGTAGTTTGAAGAAGTGGAACCGAGGTTCAGGAACAAACCCAAGGGTATCATCCACAAATCGGTCTTTGTCTCGAACTTCAATGTTGAGTATACTTGGAGAGTCCCATGTAAAGATTGGTATCTTAAACTCTTCATTCCATTTTGGGGACAATGTTTTCTTCTGTATCTTGGTTTTGAATCGGTAAGAACCAAGTTTCCCTTTAACATAAGGATCAGCAAAACCTGAAACCAAAACATCCAAGTTTTTCAAACCGAAAGGAAAAAAGACTAATGCTTGTGGATGTGGTGATATCAAAACTAACCATTTAGATCAGATGGTTTAACATCTGATGCTTCAAAGACTTCAACTAAGACGTGTGCAACTGGTTCTTTCTCATCAACAAAGAACCAATTTTCTGGAGGCCAACCAAGAAAAAAAAAGTGCAAATTAATGAAAGCTTCAGAGATACCGGCCATTTCAAGTGGCAGGAGTGTAGACATAATGTTACAAGTGACGAAATAAGAAAACAGATATTTAAGACGGAAGCTAAGGAGTTGCTGCAATACGTACCTGACTTCGGGCTAACAAATTTCTCCATGTCAACAACAAGCATATTTGGCTACAACCAAATTGAAGGAATATTAAGAAATCGTAAACCAATATCTTTAGATGGAGCCATTTCTTGCTTAAATACAAGAAGGGGATATTCATAACTAGCAAACCTCATTCTTACCTGAACAAGGGTCTGTTCAAATGCGATTGAAAGAAGTTTATCCTGATTAAAGATGACAAAAAGGGGTGACTTAGAAGAATTAAAAAAACCAAAAGTGTGAAGAAGAAGAAATTCAAAACTGTTTTTTAGACTCTTGTTAAAACTCTTGTTAGAGTACTTACTAGCCATCCTGCGATGCCTGGAAGTACAGCAACATCAAGCCCGTGAGTGAAGATTGGTTTAACAGTCATCTGGAAATACGGAGGCTCAGCAAAACACACACGTAAGCGTCCCAAGAAAGGCCATCGACGCAGGAACTTCACTCCGATCAACACCTTTTAAGAGTAGAAGCGCAAAAGTGTGTTTACAAAGGGGAAACGATCACATCCAGATAAAGCAACGGCTGCACTACCTTTCCTTCCACGTGCATCCCCGTTAAATGCAGTTTTGTCCACATCCCAAAACCAAGCCGTTTCCTTAATTTCACAGCAAGTATTGCACTCATATCATCTGCTGCGAGAAAATTCATTCCAAGTTCTAGTACCTGTATAAACTCCAGTATAAGTTCTACTTCTGCTCTAGATAATTAACGGAAGAGAACAAATAATGATGTTCTAGGAGGTATTGCAACTATACCAAGTGATCATCACCCGTAGATTGGCGAAGGACCCTTATATCAGTCAGCAGAGGCGGGTTTCTTCCCATGTAAAGATGCTGTATCACAGCTTTTTTCTGCACATACATTGTGGAAGACGTCAGCAATAAAAAGTGAGTACTTACAACTGAGGTGTGATTTCCAAAATTAAACCAAAATGCCATTCACAGAGCTGTTAAAATACTATTAAGATATAGAACAGCAATATGGAATCAAGAACCAAAAAATATATATATTTGTTAGAGACGGATACCGCTGTCCAAGGTCTATACTTGTCCAAGAACCAAGGTATGATTGGACCCAGAATCTTTTGAGATGCAATCTGTTCCATGCAGATAGGCCATATCTTCTCCACAGCATAATTCATCCACCGCACAGATTCAGAGTCAGATAGAACCTGAGAGACGCACATCAAAGAACAAGGAAAGAAACAAAATTTCATGCAGGGTAAGGAAAACTTGGGATAAACAAATCAAATCCAAATGCAGTTTATCACAGAAAACAAATACACAGGCGAAAGCAGAAGAGGGAGCATCCTTAAGACAGTTCATAAAATGGGCTAAAATCTAGCAGCTTCATTGTACGATTTCAACCATCACAAGATCAAATGTTTAGAAAGTCATAGTTTCCAACATCTTGTTAGATAGAGGTAATCTCTATGATCTCTCTTTCCCAACTAAACTACAATCTAGGAACTTAAAGATAAAAACTTTCCACCTAAAGAAGAGTAGAGTACAAAAAAAAAAGACAAATAAAAGTTACCCTTCTTTGATTAGCTTGCTTCCTCTCTTCAAACTGCAACGTTCTCTTTAACCTCATCACATACCGTTCATGAACCTGAAGAAACCCCAAACAAAACAATCTTTAAACATTCCACTAAACCTCCAGAAAAAAGGAATCAATAACATCAGCAGAGAAGAAACAGTACCAGGTAGAGATAGATGAGAGCGAGGAAATAGAAAAAAGCGTGGGATCGATTCAAGGAAGAGATGAACCAGAGTAAGAGCAACACAATGATGATATGATGAATCAACGAAGACTCCATCGTGTATCCCTTTCNAAAAAAAAAAAAAAAAAAAGAAACCCAGAAGAGAAAATTCCTAAAGATCAAGTCTTTTTGATCAATCCATCTCAGAAAAGGAGAATTATCCGAATCGATTCGAACTCTGAAGTGTTTTCCTGTTTTAGAAAGATCGAAAAAGCCAATAAAAACGACAAGAGCTACTGTAGCACACGGAAGGAATCACTGATTCACCACAATTTTTTCCTCAAATCTTGAAGTTGACTAGTCTTGAGATTTTCTTCCTCTTTTTGTTGGTTCCGAGATCAAACGATGTCGTCTTCACGACTGTTCCCCCCATTGTTTAATCAAATCGAATCGAATACCAAAGTTCGCAATTTTCATACTTTCCCATATGGTTGGAAAATCACTTGGCTATTTTATTTTGGTTTAAGTCATTATTAAATTCAAGTGCTACCAAGATTTTATATTTATGAAGTCAAAACCAAATGTCTTATCGGACATTGAGTATCTGAATATGGACCTACAACTACAAAAATCACTAGATTTTAATCCTAGGTATACTGTGCGAGCATATAATTTTTATTATTATTTATATTTTATATTTTATTTGTTTGTTAAATATTGAATATTTTCTAAATAGAGAAATAACTAAGTTTATCGTCCGTTTGTGCGGCTGAATGTTTATATTATTTTTTTAACCCGTAATATAATTCATGAACATTTGTTTGTTATATTTAGTTTGTTTTGTTTAGTGTTTGAGATTCTATTTTGATTTTTAATTATTATAACAATAGATAAGGAATCTAAATACATAATAAGTCATTTATACGCTATGATTAAATCACGTTTTTCTTAATGATTTAACTATTTTACACAATCTTAGTTAACAAATTAATTTTTCTATGTCAAATATTCTAATATTAATAGTGTTGACAAATAATAAAATGAGAATTTAACCCGTGTTAGCACAAATTTAATGATATTTTATTAATTCCAACATCTCCTCTTTATAAACCATCTACTATATAACTATATTATATAGTATTTTTAAAAATTCTAATTTTACATATTCATAATATTTTAAACTTTTCATTAAGTTTATATATATATATATATATATTAAGTTTATATATATATTAATTATAATATTTAAATAAATGTGAATTGAAGTTTTTTTTACATTAAGAATCAAAGCTTACAAGTTTTGAAAAACAAAATAGGAATCAAATTGTTGTTTTCTTTGTTTGCAAAGGATTTAAAGATAGAATATCTTCAATATACAATACAAAATGTGGTTAAATATATCATAGTTTCGGTTTCTATATTGATTCTGGTGTACTTTTTTAGTTGGAATTATATGTAAAATGTTTAGGAAACAAAATCTCATTATTTTGAAATTTTTTTAGAGAATAATTTTGTAAATAAGTATAAATAAAAGGGTATAACAAAAAATGTAAATGTATATAGATAGTAAGAAACATCTTGAAGTTGACGCCTTCACCTCGTAAGAAATTATGTCGGCAACACTTTCGTTTGAAATACAAGTTTAGGCCCACTATTAGCCCATTAATTTAGACTTTTAAGTCCATCTAAAAAAACTTGAAAGCTCTTCTTCATAGTTCATCTCCCATCATCAAGGGGTACAACAGACGAGAGAATCTCCTATAACTTTTTTTTTTCTGTTCAGATGAATTCCTTTTCTTAATCTTATCTGATAAACAAAATTAGCTTTGGGATTTTAAACCGAACTAAAATAACCAAACCGATATTTTTGGTGTTCGGTTTGGTTTCGGTTATGGCGGCTGAACCGATTGGTACAATTTTTTTTTCAAAAAAACCGAAATATTTCGGTTATTTTGGTTCGGTTTTCGGTTAACCAAATTGTTTTTTAAAAACTTTTTTTTTTATTTTTTAGGAAAAAATCTAACAAACCCAAAATTTACACCTAAAATAACCGAATCACCCGGAAAAACCGAAACCGAAAAAACCGAAATATTTGAATTAAAACCGAAAAAACGAGATTATCTCTAAATAACCGAAAAATCCGATTTTTCATGTTTTTGATCAAATTTTGATTAATTTCGCTTTTGAAATTTTAAAACCGAATTAACCGAAAAACCGTTCAGTTCAATTCGGTAAAATTTTCAAAACTCAAAAAAACTGGAAAACCGAAATAACCGAATCGAATTCACTGAAATAACCGAGGTCTCGGGGCTAAAAGAAATCAGTTGTGATCTATCGTTGGTCCCACCCCACACCGTATGTTCCGAGAAGGGGGGGGGGTGTTGACATAGACGCACAGCACTTTATTACGTTGCGTCTTTGATTGATATTATAACAATTAACAATGGTGATGACACATTTGTCACGTCTCCGACAACTTCCTCTACTCATCCAACCCAAATCTCTCATTTCTAGGTCTCGTCTCCTCCGTCCTCCTCCAATATTTCTCCGATCAGTGATGGGTTCTTCTTCCTCCTCCTCCTCGAAGCTTCTCTTTCGCCAACTCTTTGAGAAAGAATCTTCCACCTTTACTTATCTTCTCGCCGACGTTTCTCATCCTGATAAGCCTGCTTTGGTATGTTTTCCTTTCCAAAGATTTGATTTTTCCACATGGGTTTTGTGTTTTTCGATCTGCATGATGAATGTGATCATATTGTTTTTGTATGGATCAATTGGAATTTGAATCATTTGGTTTTTCAGTTGTTTGATTTATCCAGATTAGAAATGTATCAAGAGTGTGATTGAATTTGGAATTGAAAAAGATCAGCACTTTTGTTCTTTGTTTGTCTGATTTTGTTGAATTGTGTTTGTTTTATGTGATGATGAGCAGTTGATTGATCCAGTGGACAAGACTGTTGATAGAGATTTGAAGCTGATAGATGAGTTAGGTTTGAAGCTTATCTATGCGATGAACACTCATGTTCATGCTGATCATGTCACTGGAACTGGACTTCTTAAGGTCTCTTTCTCTTTCTTGATGTTTACATTGTGTTTACATTTCCCTGCTTTTGGTTTAAATCTGAAATTTTAGAACATGTCTCGTTGTTGCTTTTACACAGACTAAGCTCCCGGGTGTGAAGTCCGTTATATCGAAAGCAAGTGGTTCCAAAGCAGATATGTTTCTTGAACACGGTGATAAAGTATCCATCGGCGATATATACCTCGAGGTATGAAACCAAAATTTCAAACCATTGAGAGAAACTATAAAGTCCAGAGAGTAGTAATCAAATTTTACTGTGGCAGGCTCGTGCTACACCTGGACATACTGCAGGATGTGTTACATATGTGACTGGAGAAGAGGCTGATCAGCCCCAACCACGAATGGCTTTTACCGGGGATGCTGTACTCATCCGGGGTTGTGGGAGGACTGACTTTCAGGTACTTCAAACCTGAGGAAATTTTGTAATGAGGAACCAAAAACAGCAATGTGGATGCAAAAGATAAAAAAAATTTGTAATGGGACATTGGTCTAACTTTACTATGCTATTGCAGGGAGGAAGCTCGGATCAGCTATATGAGTCTGTGCACTCTCAGGCAAGTGTTTTCAAACTTTCTTATGACTCCTCCACAGGTAAAGTTTTTTACATTTATAAGGACTTTATATCAAACGGCTTTTGTTGATGTTTGTGCCAGATATTTACATTGCCAAAAGACACATTGATCTATCCAGCTCACGACTACAAAGGTTTCGAGGTAATGCTCTATGCAAATTCATTCACATTTGCTTGTTTAATGAAAATGCAATTCATCCTCACAGTTACTTATACATCTTTCTGTGAATATTCAGGTAAGTACAGTTGGAGAAGAGATGCAACACAACCCACGTTTAACTAAAGATAAAGAAACATTCAAATCCATTATGTCAAGTAAGTCTTTTCCACTCGGTAGTATGCTCAAGTATTTCCTCAGCTCATACATAACCGCGGTTTTTGCTCTCACAGATCTGAATCTGGCGTATCCAAAGATGATTGATGTTGCAGTACCAGCAAATATGGTATGTGGACTACAAGATGTGCCTTCTCAAGTCAACTAAAACGCTACTCAATTTGTTTCTCCTTTCTTTATCTATTCCTTCATTCTATATCTTACCAGAAGCCAATAAAACTCTTGACAGTAGTTTGTTCAGGAGTGTGTGTTTGTCACGTAATTTTATCTTCATTCTACAAAACTTGCTTCCGGCTTAGATAAGATTGTGTAAATTAGATTGAACATATGGAATTTGCTATGAAGATGAAGACAGTATTTGCGTGTTCAACTTTTGTTTGGTTTGCTGATTGATTTGTCTAACTACTTCAATCAACATAATCTAAATGTGCTTTCTAACTACTCATCCATGTTCTGCTGCTACGTGTCGATAATTGCTAAAACCCTTAAACATATTAAACAATGACTCAGCGTGAGAGAGACGAGCTTGTTATCTTTCTCCGTGAGATTAGTTTGTTCATGAATGTGTTGGTCCAATGAGACTTGCGTCCGTTTTAAGATAAGATAATAAGAAAACTTGTGTAAATTAGATTGAACATGTGGAATTTGTTATGAATAAGATAGTACTAACTTGCATGTTCAACTTTTGTCTGGTTGCTGATTGATGTGTCAACTACTTTTCATTTAACATGAGCTTTTCAATCCGATAAAACAATGACTCAGCGTTAGATAGAGATAAACTTACCATCTCTTTCATAGTGGGAACTTGAAATTCGACAAAATCCTCAACTATGTTCAAACCTAAAACTACTCATGTTTTAATAGAAAATAAACATGATTAATTCAAATTAATGACTTTTTTTTCTTCTGAAAAGTATATTCACACTGTAAGTTGAAAACAAATGGTTGAATTATCATCTTTTATAAACAACACAACTTACTATCTTTACTTCTCACTCTATAAACTTTGTATTCATTTCGTGTTTCTCTTTACATCTCTCTTTCCCCCTAATTTCTCCTTCTTGTTCCAAAAATCTCCACTTCTAGTAGATACCCCAACACACACAACTATGGTATCATAACTTCGCATTTCCCAGGGTCTAGAGAAGGAGAAGGCCAAAACCAGGGGGAGACACTGTGTTTTATACATGTTCCTTGGGCCTTGTTTATGGTATTTGACTCCCAGGCTCTCGATCTTTACACCAGTCTTGATCTCAAGGGTGTATTCGGTGTTTGAGTCCTGAAACTAGACGGTTCTATCATTGTGTCTTTCTTCATCCTGAAAGGGCTTGCAGCAAACTCTGCTAGGTTGTACCCACTGTCGAGCCCAGGAAATGCGTAAGACGGGTGAGGAGGTGACAGGAAACAACTTTTGTATGCTGGCCCAAGTTGGCGTAAAGGACTTGAACATGGAGATACTGGCAATGATGTGATCGCTCTTACGTTTTCTCTGCTGCAAGAACCAAATACGAGATAAGTTGACAGGAACAAGCGTAGATAGATTGAGCTACAAACCCTTTACCTCGGACTCTTTATAGCTCTAGACAATGGCTGTCTTTGGTAATTATCATGGCTCAATCTCCCTGGATAGGATTCCCTTGTAGGCTGCTCAAGAAGAAATTCAAGTTTTAACTTGGTGGTAGGAAATTAAATTGATCCAGCCCAACATATGCATTATACACATACCAGTGAAAAGGTTCCATCAAAGGAGTGTGGGGCGGCATCTTTGGGCATGCTAGTATTAGCCACTCTTGTTGTATGTACACGTAGAAAAGGGTGATCTAGAAGCTGAGAAGCTGTAGGACGTACTGTCGGATTTCGTTGCAGACAAAGCCTTATAAAATTCTTTGCATCATTTGAAAGGTGATCAGGTATTTCTGGGGTGTCTTTGCTGTTTCCGATTTTGAAAATCGCTGCAACCTGGTAAGAATATTCAGTAAAAACTTCAGAATAATAAAAAGAAGAGTGCACAAAAAATTATATTCATATCTTCAGTATCATCTATACCCCTTCAAACTGGCTCCAAGGTGGCTTTGATGTTGCCATTTCGAGAATAGTACAACCCAAACTCCAGACATCAACTGCATGAGTGTAGCCATTTTGGCTCATCACAACCTGTGAAAGAACGGAAGCATGATATGATTATCTATCAGCTGCAACAACATAATGGCCTTCCACTGCACCACTTGCCAGAGAAAAGTTAAAATTGAGAATAGTGGAACTACCTCGGGTGCCATCCAGTACGGACTCCCTTTGAAAGAAAGCATAGTAGAAAAGGCCGTTACCTGTTGCAGAAAGAAATGGCTATTAGAGCTTCTGCAAGCATAAATTTCAAGAACTACATAATATAAAGGAGATAAAACATATACTTACATGTTTGGCCATCCCAAAGTCTGCCAACTTGATTTCACCATTCGGATCAACTAATATATTTGCTCCTTTGATGTCCCTATTAGAACAAAATCACTCTTTATTAGCGTCCAAGAAGAGACAAAATTAAATTTCATCCAACCTTGAAGATGTCATTTTGAATACCTATGTACTGTATTTCGTCCATGTAAATAGGCAAGCCCAGCGAGAATCTGCCGCGTGTAGTTTTGGATAACAGGTTCAGTGAAAGAACCATACTCCTTAAGTAGTTTATGGATTGAACCACCGGACATATACTCCAAGTAGACGGACAAGGTTTCTTCACTCTACAAGCATAACAATGTCCAGGCCAGGCTTCAATATTGGTTTCTATATAACAATCTTAAGCTGCCCAAACTCAACAAAGCATTATATGATCTCTTCTTTTCCTTAAGCTCACAGATATTGACACATACCAGTTCACTTCCGTAATACTGGACAATATTCGGATGACAAAGCTGGCTAAGCAAATTTATCTCCTGCAAATAGAATAGTGTGGTTAGAGGTGTGAAAAATATTAGAGTATTTCACAATTTCGTTACATAAGAGCTGCAAGTAATCAGATCTTGACATATACAAAAGATGAGGCGAACGAGATAAACCTGATTTAGTTGCTTCAGACATTCTTTTGACGTTTGGTCGTCAGAAATGACCTTGACCTCTTTAATAGCACACATTTTTCCTTTCTCGCTGTAAGATTGGCGAAAACATTATACGATGGAAACAACCAACTTAAAAAGGAGGACGCGACAAAGTTATAATGTAAGGAGCTGGCCTAATAGAAACTTTTGCTTTCTATTGCCTTTATCTAGAAAGCAGGCGAAGTTAACCTTCAAATTTGATCAAATAATTGCGGACATGAACCATTACAAATGTCCCACCAACATAACTAAACAGCGTATCACAGGTAAAACCCTCGCAGGAGCCATAACATATACGGATGTACTCAAGCCCATCACATGTAACATCATCTCTGGATACTTGTTTAAGAGAGCTACTAACCTAGATATCAATAGTAATGGCCTCCGGATCCACAAGATGCAAATATAGTTTCCACCTACGGAGAAAGCTAGCATCAAACAACCTATCTATCTGAACATCGCACATTACATGATCTAGAGAAGTGGGAAGGTTTTGCTAAACCCAAGGTTAGCTAACTAACTCCAGTCACCTAGAAATTAAGCCAACTGACTCATTAAATAAGATGATCCTTATCTAAAACTATCTTTAAGCGAATCAGAGTAGAAAAAAAAACTGATTCTCTCACCTGTTGAACCCTTGATAGACTTGGCCAAAGGTGCCACTCCCCAAAAATTTCCCTTTTTTCCACTTGGAAAACCCTGAAGGAGAGGGCGTCTCGTAACCTCCAACAATCCTGGAACCATGAACAGCAGAAGGGCTTGTAGGAGAAGTAGGGGGTCGAACAGCAGAAGGGCTTGTAGGAGAAGTAGGGGGTCGAGGCAAAGGGTGGCACTCAGAGGAGGACCTTCCATCATCATTCCTCCCTGTAGAAGACTCTAAACTCACGACTCCAGCCAATCGCTGATGCAACGGAGACGTGGGCCTAGTAGTTACTACCTTTGGAGAAGCTCTCTCGTTCAATTTCACATCACAATGACCTCTGCTATATATGCTTAACGAGTTAGAGACACAAAACCCACAATCCAAACAGCAATAAAAACGTAATCTTTGATTGCTAAAGAGGTTCTTGATCCGTACAAGCAATCCAATGGAGTTTTTTTAATATCAATATGTCCTAATTAAAGAAGGGGAAGAGAACAAAGAAAAAGCAAACCTAGACACAACAAGTTGACTCTGATCTTCAGCTGATCCAGAGGAGCTAACGCTAGAAACAGAGGTAGATCCAGAAGTGGATCCGCTCACATGATCTTGATGGATGGAAACAGGAGAGAGGAGAGGACGAGGAAGAGGATGACCTCTCTTCTCTGTAGAATCAGAGTCGAAACCAGAGAAGGCAGAAGAAGAAGCTCCGGCGAATTCACGACTGCAACGAGGTGTAGCAGCACGAGTGGGAGTGAGAGGAGGATCAACAACAACAACACCAACACCACAGCTCTTGATATCTCTGTCTGTGGAGATTCCTCTGCTATTGTTGTTGTTCTTGCAGGACTTTCTTCCCCACCAAGTAGGCATATCACCAAAAAAAAAACTTGAGGAATCTGAATTTTTTGAAAAAGGTGAGATTTTTTAACGGAATCAATCGAAGAAAGGAGAAGATGTAAATTAGGGCATGTAGATAGAGGATACGGAAGAAGATGAAGAAGAAGATTTCATCGGCAAAGAAGAGAGAGAGAGAGAGAGTGGACAGCTAAGCACGAAAGGGTAGTTGGAGAAAGAGAGACACACAAGTTGGGACCTTTTTCACTTATTGTATTTATCTTTCTCTCTTCTCGCCGTCGGATAAACCAACCTGCTCTGCTCTGGTAATTTTTGCTTTAAATATCATATTTTTTTTTCCGTTTTTTTAAAATAAAAAGTTCAATGTTTTGTTTTGTTTCCCTAAAAAGTTAAAATAGAGTATAAAAATGGAATTTTGCGACATGGGTTATAAAAAAAAAAATAATAATAATAAATTAGTTTTGGTTTGTACAAAATTATACTCTATTTAGCTTTTGAAGCTTAATCTATGTTTTAAACACTCACTGGAACTGGACTTCATAAGGTCTATCGCCATACACTACCGAGTCTGTAAACTTACAGCCTGAGTCACAGGCAAGTGTTTCACACTCCACATGCAAAGAAAGTGACTCATACCATTCAAAGGTTCATTCTAAAATGCTATTCTTTTTTTACCAGATATCTCTACATTACCAAAAAGACACATTGATCTATCCAGCTCACGACTACAAATATTTCGCGGTTACACAAAACGCATAATTCACATTAGCTTTTTGAATGTCCCACATAGGACAGGATGGATGGAAAAACAATGCTTTATAAAATCTAAGGGCACCCCGACATCATTACCATTCATCCCCACGATACTAGCGTTATTCTATAAAAACAATTAATTAGGCAAGTATTGCTGGAGAAGAGATGCAACACAATTCACGTCTAGCTAAAGATAAATAAATTAACATTCACATTCATTATGTCAAGTAAAGGTTCTTCCGCTAATTAGTAAGCTAAAGTATTCCATCAGTTCATCATAATAACCTAGATCTGACTTGCGTATACAAAGATGATTGATGTTGCAGTACCAGCACATATATGATATGTGAGTTACAATATACAAAGATGATTGATGTTGCAGTACCAGCACAAATATGATATGTGAGTTACAAGATCATTATAACTACACAATTTATTTATCTTTTCCACTCATCCTTCCCTTCTATATTTTACTAGAAGCCAGTTTATTTGTCCAATATGATGATGTTGCATTCGATAAGATCATTAGAAGATTGTGCAAATTAGATTGAACATGTTACATGTGGGATATATATATTTGTTATGAAGATGATGAAGACAGTAATTGCGTGTTCAACTTTTGTTTGGTTTTGCTGATTGATGTGTCAACTACTTTAATTAACAATTAGCATAACCTAAATAAATTTTTTTCTAACAACAACCAGTCGTCCATGTGTCTGCAGCCACGTGTCTAATTTGCTACAACCTTAAATCTTATTAAACTAACAATAATGAGATAGAGAGAGAGATAGAGAGGATAAAGAATTTGAAAAGAGAGAATGAGCAAAGAAAAAGACAAAAACAGAGGAGCTTCTCCTTCATCTTACGGCACGTTTCAAGGTGTCCCTACTTATCCTCCTCCGCCGTATCCTCATCCTCCGTCGCATCATCCGGTTACCGGATTTCCTCAGCCGTCTCCACCTCCGGGAGCAGCTTGTCACGACATTTCCGTTCATCAATACATTCAAGAACATCAAACCGTTCCCGGTAAGTAACGATCTCCGAATATCAGATTTTCAAGATGAAAAGTTTAAACTTTGTTTCATCTTTCGTCAACCCTTTTTGATAGTATCTCCATAGTTACTGAAAAAGGTTCCAATTTGAAAGGTTACAAAATCAGATCTCTATAGTAAAAGTCACTTCTAAAAGCTCTCTTTCTGTGTTCACAAAGCTTTAAAAGCAGCAAATGTGTAACTAAATTTGCAGGTTACCCTGTTTCTGAAGGAATACCTGCAAGAGAAAACCGTCTTCCTTGTTGTGGTCTTGGCCTCGGTTGGTTCTTGTAAGTTTTTTTTTTTTTTGTTTTCTAAGCAATCTCAAATTAGCTACTAGCTAGACTTGGTTTTAATACATTTTAGTCTGAAAGAACTCAAGTTTTTTTTGTTAAGGTTCATCATTGGTTTTCTCCTTGGTGCAATCCCATGGTACATAGGCGTATTCACTCTAGTGTGTGCTAGGATCGATCCGCGAGAGAAACCAGGATACATAGCTTGTACCATCGCAGTGAGTCTTTCACACTAGAAGATTACTGCGTTTATACATTAATCGTTAACATGATCAGGTGTTTTACACTTTACTTTCACAGGCTGTTGTTGCTACAGTTGCCATAGTTCTTGGTGTCATGGGTGGAAGAGGAGCCTGGTCGTGAAGTGTCGAAATTAAAACATTGTTCATCAAGTATCATGAATGTGTACATCTATCGGAGAAACTGTGTTTTTTTTTTGTTGTTGTTGTTGTTATTAGTAGGAGCGATTTAAGTGTGTCTGTGCATGATGTAATGTATTACAATGGAAATGTATTTGCAATAAAATCAACAGTTGTTTTGACTTGACAGAAGATTTGAAAATATTTTTTTCATGGGGACAAATGAACCTCATATTGACTTTTCAAACTTAACTTTTGGTTAGGCAGAGGATTGAAATAAAGTTAGGATTTTTGTTTTACTCTGCAGAGTTAGTTCTAAAGACAAAATATTTCAAATTTAGATCCCTCAAGCAAGTTGTCAACCAATTTAAGGCAGAACAGGAAGTAGCTCATTGTGTGTTTCCTCTACTTCTGATAGGAAAACAAAAAAGAACAAAGAAAAACGAAACAGAGAAAATACTAATAACTTGGAAATACACAACAGAAAAAAAAATAGAGACAAAAGATAGATAATGTGATAAGTTCTGTCTGAGAGGCAGTATAAACACTTACATAAGCGTCAAATCCTCTACGTAATTTGGAAATGCGTGAACCCAACACCCACTATGCAATACAGGAGCTTCAATTTTCACTCTTGTGACAATGTTGGTCTCGAGGTTGTAGTAAAAGATGAATAAAGGATCTTCTGGAAAGCATGGGCAAAGCACAATTTCGCAACTCCCAATCATTCCAACAACACTTGCAAAATGCAGCAATGGATTAAGCATTTGGTAGATATGCTTTGACCATTTATGTCTCTGTGCATCCTCCAAAACCCACAACTCAAAAATATTATCGAAACAATCACAACGACAAGCACCTAATTTACCCTTGTAGTCGATCAAAGTGAAACGGAAAGAATCCACCCTTATTAGTGACATGTCTTGATCAAAGTTAGTAAAACTAAAAGTCTCAGACCTAACATCAAAGCAAGCGATGGCACTACAGTGGATTTTTCCCTTTTGGAACACTGCTGGATAATACAAAAAACCATTGATGCATATCGTCTTGTCATCGTCTATACGATGATGAATTGTGCAACACTGGATCTTTCTCCATAAGAGGTTTTTATTTCCAGTCCCTAATGTTAGAACTCGATACTGACCAAAGTAGCGTGTGTTAAAGAACGAGTTGTTCAAAAACGAGGTGATACGCAATATCTTGAGCTCTTTGTCTATAGGATCATACCCAAAAGAATGTTTATCATATGCGTTTGACCGACACTCTGACTTGGTTTCATTTATTCCCAGTTTAGGCAAGGCTAAATACTCTCCTGTGATGGGATTACAAATCACCGCCACTTTTGAACCATTCTCAAGAACATGTTGGCGACAGACCAATCCGCCAACCGGAGGACGACACACACCGAAATCTGACCCACGTGTCCTATGACTATGATGAAAGGTGGCTACAAGAGATGTGTTCTGATCCGGATTTTGAGGCTGAGGTGAAGAGTAAAAGAACAGACTTCCTTCATATTCGATGATGAAAAGGATCCGGGGTGGAGCCTGGGACTTGATCGGGAATAAGATCTTGTAATTTGGATGGCGAATTATGGACGACCAGAGCTTAGATACGCAACGACATTGAGCTAAAGACTCCACTGGCAATCTCGACAAGATATTACTGATGAAGAGATCAACAGGGATCAGATCTAAGTATTCTGTCTCTTCTCTAGAGGTTGAAGAAGACCTCCGTTGATTCATGGTGGATAATAGATTGAAGGGCACGCTAGGTTTGGTGGCTCTCTCGCTTGCTTTATTACTTTCCATAAGTTGGGGTTTTTTAAGGCCCAATATTATTTTCTGGGCGGCACCATACACTACTCCTTCATTGTGGCCCACTTGTAAACGATTAACCAATGGAAAAAATGTCGTTAAAATCCCCAAGTTTATGTTTTGGTTGATTTTAATCACAAAGTCTATGTTTGGAGGAATAAAACACTAACTATCTGTTGACTTCAAAATAAATCTCAAATTTTTGTTGACTTAGCCATTTGAGGCACCACGTTAAGTGGTCAAACGGGGCAATTAAACGGGGTTGATTATCCGTTAACGATTTCCGTTTATAACAAAACGACGCCAGTTCTATATCTCTAAAACCCCTAAATTGAGAATCGATTTCTCATTTCTCCCAATTGACAAACCCTAATTTCTCATTTCCCCCAACTTCAATTATCCCGATTGTTCAATTTATCTCTCTTATTAGATTTATCTCTCTTATTCGATTTCTCTCTTCTTCTTCGAGTTGACGAGATGAGTTCTAGCTCAGAGATATCAGTGGTAGCTTCGTTTGACCGTGGAGTGCCATCGAAGTGTGTTTGTGGAGCCAGTGTAATGATCTTTACATCAAGAACTGAAGAGAATCCTGGTCGACTGTTCTTCAGGTGTATAACAAAAAGGGATCTAAGCTCGTGGACAAATAAAAGAGATGTAAGCAGTCACTAAGAAATTCAATGTTGATTATCTATGCAATGGTAAGTAATGGTGTTTGTTTTTGCAACAGAGTCACTTGTTTCCATTTCCATTCCCCTGATTATCATCTTCCTCTCCGTTGAGGTCTTCTTCGACACCAGCTTCGTACCCAGTATCATCACAATCTTCGTCGCCACCAACCTCACAATCATCTCCACTAACGACATCAAATTCTTCAAAGGGACAACAATCACGCTCTTCTAAAGGAAGAGGCTCACTTAAGGGACTAGAATTATACGGAATAATTGCAGTACTTACCCCGCCAGCCAATTCGGGAACAGTCGACTCGGGAGCGTTCAAACCAGGAGCAGTCGACTCGAGAGCAATTGAACCGTGAGCAATAGACTCGTGAGCAGAGGATTCACCAGCATTATCAGGCTTCTTCCGTTTAGGACGACGAGTAGCAATCTTCTTTCTCGGAGTCATTGATGAATCGATTAGGGTTTCTGATTTGGGATAATTGAAATCGATTAGGGTTTGTCAATTGGGGGAAATGAGAAATCGATTAGGGTTTGTCGGGTTTACAAGATAAATAAACCGGCGTCGTTTTGTTGTAAACGGAAATCGTTAACGGATAATTAACCCCGTTTAATTGCTCTGTTTGACCACTTAATGTGGTGCCTCAAATAGCTAAGTCAACGAAAGTTTGGGATTTATTTTGAAGTCAACAGATAGCTAGTGTTTTATTCCTCCAAACACAGACTTCATGATTAAAATCAACGAAAACATAAATTTGGGAATTTTAATGACATTTTTCCCATTAACCAATCTTACATTTACAAACAAAAAAAATTACTTCTCCAGCTTGTAGAACCGGAAAAATGGCAAAAAACAACTTCAATTATTTGCCAAACGCTTTTTCATACCTAAACTTTAACATAATGCAAATAACAACTTGAACAGTGCTAAAATTCAAATTTGCTACCTGAACTATATGAAATGTTGTCACTTTAAACATATGTTCCAACGATATTAAGTTGAAGTTTAACGGTGCAGAGTCACACAACCTTTAGTGTCCACAAGGCACTAGGACTAACTAAAACGTCGTTGTTTTAGCCATTTCGTAGCAACCATAACACACCCAAAAATAACTAAAACAACATCGTTTCAATCAATCTCATTGCCACATAGACACCACGACTCGTATGACTCAACACTGTTAAACTCTCACTTAACACCGTTCGAACATATGTTGAAATGGACAACAATATCTATAGTTTAGGTAGCAAATTTGAATTTTAACACAGTTCATGCCGTTATTTGCAAGGTATTGAACTCTAGGTATGAAAAAGCATTTAGCAAATAGTTAGGGTTGATTTTGGTCATTTTCCCCTTATATAACCACACTTCTTTCAAATGTGTGTAATTTAAATAAACAAAACCAAAAACGTGAGATGGAGTTAGGTTTCTTCTATACAAAGGTTTGTAAGAGCGAGCAATTCCATAATTCGATGATCATATTTCTTCTCGTTTTCATGAAATATGATATATTCAAACCCCAATTTGTTCATGTTAATAAATATTTATATGAATTTAATTTGTTCGTCTTTTAAATCTGCGTTTTAATTTTATAAACTTAGGTTCTAATAAGTAGAATTAGGCGACGACTAGGAAAACGTTGGTGGTAATCCATTGGGGCTAGGCTCAATCCACGAGACGAACCAGGAAATCAATCATCAATGTTAAATATTTAGAGTGCTACGTACGCAGTCCAAATCTTGTAATCTTATTTTTCTAAATTAGCACTGACATAGGCTTGCACAAGAAATCAAGCATCCATTACCAAAAAGCCAAAACCTTGTTTTGTTAAATATTTCGTATTAACAACTCTGTTCTAAGATTTTTAAAAAGATCCATAAAAGACGAACAAAGTATAGGGCAGAATCTCTGATTTCAGACATGACATAATAAACATATAAAATATTGAGAGAGAGACGGCTCCACTATATTGGATACAAATTTTGGCCGGGTGAAATTGGGAACTAGCATATGATGCAGGCTCACAGCCACTACAAAGTTTGGAAATGTGTAAAGTCGTACAATAGTAAAACTATTGTGATGTACAACACAATCTCGCTACTAGAAATCATTCCAGCAAACAATCATATGTTTTTCGTTATTGATCTTTGATGGATAATACAAAACACCATTAATTGATGCATATCCCAATCCCACTATCGCTTAGAGGACACTGAATTGTGCACAATTTGATATTTCTCCATATAAGATATCAATTTTTTCAGTCCCTTACTGTGAGAACTTGATACTCAGTGGACCATAGACTAACCATTAAGTTGTTTTTTTTTAGCTCTAATGCATGTATCAAGAAAATCCATAGCATTAAGGATAATACGCAATACCTTAAGCTGTTTGTCGATTGGATCAAACCCACTCAGTTTGGGTAAGGTTAAAGACTCTCCTGTGATGGGGATTAGTTAAAACGAGCAAGATGCTACATCGTAATTCA
Source organism: Camelina sativa (assembly GCF_000633955.1). Classification (NCBI taxonomy): domain Eukaryota; kingdom Viridiplantae; phylum Streptophyta; class Magnoliopsida; order Brassicales; family Brassicaceae; genus Camelina; species Camelina sativa. Next base: position 27,127,628 of record NC_025687.1, on the reverse strand, counting down.
AAATCCAAGTCAAGCATCTTAGGAATTCTTACATCGAAAAGTTAGATTGAAATAACTCGTCTGATGACTCTTATCATGATAATCTCACAGCATGTTTGTAAAAACAGTTTAATTTATTACCAATTACAATTTTGAACTTTGACCGGTTCAGGAATCAATCACCAATGTCAAACAAGCAAGATGCTACGTAGTCCAAATCTTCTAACTCCTTTTGTCATCTAGAATAGTAATATTAGTATATTAATATTACCACTGAAATATCCATACCACAATAGGCTTGCACAACAAATCAAGCATCCATTAAAAAAAAAAAAAAAAAAAAATCTAGTTCTGCATGTTATATATTTCGGAACAAAATCTCTGTTCACTACCTCTAAGATAAAAGAAAATTCATCAAAGGACGAACAAAATATAGGGCAGAATCTATGATTTCAGACATGACCAAAAGAAACATGTAAAAAATCATCGATCGAGAGATAGAGACTGCTCCATTACATTGAATTTAAATTTTGGCCGGGTGAAATTGGGTACTAGCATATGATGCAAGAACCCATTTGGATCGGCCGTAACACACAACAACATAAAGAAGAAAAAACAAACAATAAAAATAAGGTTTGGTTCTTGATCAACGAAACGTGAGATCTTCTCATCCGACTTGCAATAATGAAGATTACTTGCAAGAGGGAATCGAGAAAAGACCAATATGTGTTTTATTTTATGCCCGCAACGGAACAAGAACAGCCTTGTAACCTCGCTGCTCTGATCTCTCAAAGGCACTTTGTATCTAACCCTTTTTTTTTGGTAAGCACTTTATATTTAACCCTAATTATGGCGGCGATGTTTATAATATAAGCGCAAGAAGAAGAAGACCTTCAGTGTTTTGAATTATCTATTCTACCCTTCAGCCTTTTTTTTTTTAACTTATCTTCGTATTCTGTGATTAGGTTATCCTTGGAGACTTGCTGCTTACGTTTTCTCATGATGAATTAAAACCCTAGATTTTGGATCTGTGATCATGGGATGAGATCGTAGATTCTGAAAAACAGGGAATTAGGAAACTGAATCCTACTAGAGTCTTCTATCTCATGCTCCATAAGTTGGGCTTTATTTAGGTCTCAAATACCTACTCACTAATTGCTGGCCCCAATCACTCCTCTTGTTTTTATACTACAAAATAATACATGAATTCTTTTATCTTTTTGAATAGCCAGATTAAAAGATTAAACACGTATATGGTACTTCGCTTCTTCTTGGAGTTTTTAAGGCGTCTCCATGCTAATTTTACAACATCAAGTGAAAAAAGGACATGTTGTTTCGTCAAGTATGGGCTTTATCGACAATCCCTTCCCATCCTATGGTGTTCCCTTCACCTTCCCTATATAGCAACCTAGACTTTCTATATGGGTGTGGTAGAGACTCTGGTGCAACTGATGAAAACTTGAGGACGTTCCCGTGGATGATGTGGTACATCTAGAAGGCAAGAAATAAGAAAGTGTTTGAAAATATTTCTGAGTCTCCGCAAAATACACCGGAGAAAGCTATCCAAGAAGAAGAAGTTTGGAGAAGAGCAAATAACAGAGGCGTAGCACCAGCGGTAGTCGAAGCATGCATACCTTCGAGCCCAATTTCTCAAGAATCTCTTGTATGCTTTATAGATGGATCTTGGCACACAGAGGTGGATAGAAGTGGGCATGGATGGATTGCGTCTATGGGTAATAGAATCCTGCACATGGGGCTAAAAGGATCGCGCAGGAGCTTATCCCCATTACATGCAGAGTTAGATACCCTTATTTGGGCTATGGAGTGCTTATTAGTGTTGGACTTGGATAAAACTCTTTTTGCTACGGATTGTTCAGACCTCCTAAGGATGACGTCTAATGTCGAGGATTGGCCGACCTTTTCATCAGAATTGAAGAATTTTACTCATTTCAGAGATAGATTTGTTCATTTTAGTATTAGATATATTTCCCGAGATGAAAATATCCGTGCCGATAAACTTGCGAAATGTGCAAGAGCACGAGGTTTCTGTTTTTCCCATGTAAGCTCATCGGTACCTAACTGGCTCTTTCTCGAAGAGAGTCAACTCCGATAACTTAATATATGGGGTTTGACNAAAAAAAAAAAAAAAAAAAAAGGACATGTTGTTTGTACTCCAGTACTTCCTGGTTACACGAATGATAATTTCGAGTTTTGAGTAGATCAGAAAACAGTCAAACACAAACACTAAATTAGTCCTAACTCCTAAGCCTACGAGTTTTGCATAGTGGCATCCATTGGTGCTTTGAGAATCCTTAAGCCATAACAACTAAGATCGAGACTGCTACCAAATATAACTAAAAGACACTGTAAGCTGACAACTTTTTTGGTTCAATGAGTTCAACAAACAAACTAAACAAACTGTGTTTCTGTAACTAAGAAGAGAAATTGTAACATAAAAAAAAAAGACGCGGGACAAAAAAAAAAAAAAAGACAAAAAATATAGATGATGTGATTAGTTATGTCTGGATCTTTGGGAGAAGTTAACACTTAGATAGGCGTCAGATCCTCGTCAAAGTCTGAAAATGTGTAAAATCTAGAATAGGAAAACTCTTTAAATATTGGAACTTCAAGTCTCACTCTTGTGATAATTCCGCTCTCGAGATTGTAGTAATAAATGAAGAAAGGCTCTTGTACATTGCGTGGTTACTGTTAAATTTGAGTTTATTTTGGACTTTCAACTAAAAACTAATTGGCAATTAGTGGATTGACTCTAATCCTTTATATATTAATGATAGTCTCTTTAAACATCGGATGTGGGACTTGGTTTGTATCCCAACAGGTACAACACAATCTCGCCACTAGAAACCATTCCTGCAAGGCTTATAGAGCTCGCTGCACGGGGCATTTGTGTTTGGTAGATATGCTTTGACCATTTATGTTCCTCGGCATCCTCCAAAACCCACAACTTAACAAGAAGATTATCGTAAATAGTACAATTACAAACACCTAATTTACCTTTGTAATCGATCAGGGTAGAAGTGTAAGGATATGAGATGCATGTTGCCAAGTCTTCTTGATCAATGTCAGTAAAACTGAAATTCTCAAACCTAACATCAAAGCAAACAATCATACGTTTTTCGTTATTGATCTTTGCTGGATAATACAAAACACCGTTGATGCATATCCCACTAACGCTTAGAGGACACTGAATTGTGCTGCATTGGATATTTCTCCATATGAGAGATCCATTTCCAGTCCCTATTGTGAGAACTTGATAATCAGTACTGGACGACCACTCGTGTGAGCCATTACGCAACCAGGTAATACGCAATACCTTAAACTGCTTATCGATTGGATCAAACACAAAAGAATATCTTTCTCCTCTGTTCCTCCTCTCTGGGTGCACCCCCTCCTCCAATATTCTCAGTTTGGGTAAGACTAAAGACTCATGTGCAGGGGTTAAAAACCACCGCCACTGAATAATTGTTTTCGATATGATGGTGACAGACCAGTCCGTGGATAGGGCGACAGAACTGAAAGAAGTTTGAGCTACTGATCCTATGATGAGGAGCTGCTACCAGAGACGAGTTCATATTCGGCTTCTGAGGTGAAGAGTTGAAGGAATACTCTTGAGTATTTTTGCAAGCGAAAAGGAGACGCGGTGGAGCAGGGAACTTGATAGGGAACAGCAGGGTGTAATTTGGACGGCGAATTTGGATGACCACTGCTTTGATACACAACGACACCTTGTTATAGACTTTAGAGATAATCTTGACAAGATATGGATGAAGAGATCAACAGATATCAAATTAAAGCTTGAAGATCCTTTATTGGATCCGGCTACGCTTAGTTTATTCTCCGTGCCTTGCTGCTTACGTTCACTCGTCATGGTGGATGAAATCCTAGATAAAAAAAAAAAACTGGAGAAAACTGTCCGGTTGTTATTTTCTTTTACATCCTTAAAATACTCTAATAAATCACATAAGTCACCTGACCAATCATATTTTGCCATATCGATTGTGCCCTTCTTCTATTTCAAAGGATCAACGAAAAATAAAATTAAATACAAATTCAATAAAAGAATATAAAAGTTAAACGTAAAACAACTTCATTCTTATTTTCTCACACGATTTCATGATCTTCTTAAAATCGTTCATCATCCAAAGGTTCATCTTCCGGTTAACTCATATTTATCTCAAATATGACTCGGCATTCTCACAAAAAATGTGAAGTAATTTAAATACCTAGCTAAGAAGACTTGTGTCAATCGAGATTGTTTGGATCTTAATCGGCCAGAATACATGTATGTTCTGTTCTGTGAATAACCTTACTTGTATTCTGGATTTTATGTAACCATTTTGGCTTTAATATAGCCACGTTAATGAATCAATCCTAACAAGGGGAAATCATCATATTATATTCCATGAACCTGTCTCATTTTTGTTTCTTTTCTTTCTCTTTCTATAGTTTTCTTTTCTCAATCTCTTTTCAATGGGTGTGCGGCAATGGAACGAGCTCATGGGGTAAACTAACATCAAATCCCACATACAAATAACTTCGATCTTGACGATGATAAATTATGTTGCTTGGCGAGGCTTGCACAACAAAGCAAGCATCAATTACCAAAAAACAACAGTATACATTTTGTGAAGAAAACTTGACCTCGGTCAATCAGTGGATATTTGCCTGATAGGATGGAGTTAATAAATTTGAAATGACGCCAGAAGCGCTTATGTAGTGAAGAAAGCAGACTTGGAATTATCAAGCAAGATATGTTTCAGAATGTACCAAGTAAAACCAAGCGAGCATATACAAATTTTACCAATGAGATTCACATATACAATTTTAACCAACGAGACACCAAACCTCCGGATAATATTAATAAATAAAAAAAACAGTCTTTTCTATCATAGTGTCATCGATTGATACTAAACAAACAAAAATGTAGGGCAGAATCTCTGGTTTCAGTCATGACATAATAAACATGTTAAAAAAAAACCATAGACAGAGAGAGAGAGACTGCTCCACTACAATTGAATATAAATCTTAGCCGGGTGAAATTGGGAACTAGCATTAGACGACGCAAGAACCCATTTGGATCGGCCGTATCACATAAACAAAAAAGAAATAAAAACGATTCAAAAAAAAAAAAGATTTGGTTCCTCTGATCATAGAAATGTGAGATCTTTTCTTCCGATTTGCGATTATGAAAGATTAATTGCAAGAAGAGATAAAAGAAAAGATCATTGGGTTTTGATTTATGCCCGCAACGGAACAAGAACAGCATTGTAAATCTCGCTGCTCTGATCTCTCAAAGGCACTTTGGATTTTAACCCTAGTTGCGGCGATGTGTATTTATAAGCCCCAAGAAGATGATGAAGAAGAAGCTTCGAATTGTCTCTTTTACCCTTAGACCTATTTTTTAACCTATCTTTGTATTCTCTGAAAGAGTCAATAACTTCAAAAATTTTCCAAATATTACCTATATTTTTTGAATTTTCTGTTTAGTCCTCCAAATCAGCTGCGAATTAACGCTACTCTCTTGCAATTGATTTCCAATGCTCTCCTCTATAGTTTGCATTGGAAAAGAAAAGAGATAGAAGAATGTCGGTATGTACTTAGTTCTTGAAACACTTAATTTTTTTTCTCTTCACTTAACACTTTTATCTTGAGAGTTCACTTAAATGCTAAAAAAAAATCCGTAGCATCAACTTGTAAATATCATCAGAACAAGCTCTACTCTCGGCCTCTGTCTTAAGTCAAATACTATAACTAGCTAGATACTACAAATCTCAGCTCTTTAAGCTATCTCTCAAAACACTTGTTAGTCACTGTATTATCTCCGGGTCATCGTTTTCAAAATAAGTGAAGATCAAATACAGAGAGAAAATAAATGTGTATCCAAGAAACAATAAAACCGCTCGGATAATCCTTCTTTGACGCGTCATTTTTGCGGAAGAAACCGATACCGCACAGAGACAACCTCAATGTCTCTATGAATATGATCGTCATCTCAATGACCCAAAGTATTCCGGTGGCCAGACCTAGAGAAGCAAACACATAGGTTACTACTGTAAATATTATTGTCACTGTATCATTCATAATAGCTTGATATAGCTAGAAATTTTGAGAGATAAAAAATGTCAGATTAGAAAGATTTTACCCGCAGAAGAGCTTTTCCTTCGATGAGACTGTAAGGTATAGGTCCAAAATGGCGTGAATCAGTTGAAGCATACAAGTTATCTCCCTGAATCCAAACATGACCTTTTGGAATCTATTACACAAGAAAACACAAGACCCTTAAATCAGACAAGCTTTGGTTGGTCGTCGTAGTCCAGAGATATAATACAACAGCAGAAAGCCTAAATGCTATAACGACTCTGAAGCCAACTTTAACCGAAACCAGTCACCAGCAAATGATTCACATTCTAGAGTATCGAAATCATAAATCATAACCAAATAAACCCCAAGTTGTAGAAACTTGCAAATTGCATCTTTTTACCATAAACCCTTAATGCTATATAGCTACTATGGAATCGATTTTAACCGGAACCAGTATCTACCAATCCGTTACTTAGTAAATCATCTCCAATCATCAATCATACCCTAAACCCTAAGTTTGCAAATTCCACCTAGTGTTACCTTAAACCCTAAATGCTATGACTAGTCTGAAATTGAATTCAACGAATCCAGTAACCAGCAAAGCTTTGTATTCTAGACCATCGAAATTATCAATGATACACAAGACGCCATAAAACCCTATAAATTTGCACATTCCATCTCCTTTTCTACCCTAAACCCTTAATGCTATCACTACTCCGAAATCAGCTTTAGATCGAAACCAGTAACTAGCAATTGCTTCACCTTCTAAACCATCTCATATCATCAATCATACACAGATAAACCCTAAACCCTATAAAATTTTCACAGCTAAAATTACTCTGAAATCGACTTCAATAAGCAATGCCTAAACCCTAGATTCTTTTGCAAAATTTTAGGTTCAATCAAATCGTTTAACCAAAAATGCAACAAAAAGATTGAATTTTTAAAATAGAGAGATGGCTCAATGAGCATACCACAACGCTGACTGAGCAATCACCAACCAATGGGTCAGCAGAGAAAGTGAGTCTGTCGCCTTCTAAACCCAAGATTCGCTTTGTCACCATCCTGTTTGGGTCTCTCGGAGATCGAACCAACACAACGTCACCGAGCCCAATCTTACCGAACCGGTGTGATAAATGTTCCGCCAAAATAACATCGCCGGTGAGATTAAGCGTCGGAAGCATACTTGGACCTTGAACCTAATTAAAACCCCAAATTCAAACTAAAAATTTAAGATTTCGTGGAAGAGATAACAGATTCAAATTGGCGCTTGGTTACAAATAATTACAGACGTGGGTCGAGGAGATTATGTAACGATCGGTGACATGAAGCAAGCAGAGAAACTTGGCTACGATTGATACATTCTCGAACGCTTCCTTCGCTGTTCCACGCCATTGATTCAGAAAACTCAGCACTCTCGTTCTCATCTCTCTCTCTCTCTCTCGGAGAAGCGAATCTCGTCAGAAAAAGGCCGAAGACGACGAACGAGGGAACCTAGACACTTCAAACGACACGCAGTTAGATATTCCACACCCTAAACGACACCAAGTCTTGACCTTTTAATGTGTTTTTTACTTGGTTAATGTCAAAACTGCATGTAGTGGAGTTGCGTAAATTGAAAACGACAGGTTTTCTTCATTAACTACAGCCAAAAGCTACAAGTGTGACACAATTTGTATAATTTTGCAGAGCTCTCAGAGTTCTTCTTCTACAGATCAAAAAGCACACTTGGGACTTATCGCCGGAGTTTTGAAGATGGACAGTATTATTGCAGCGGTTCCATCAGCAATGTGTGTCTCTCTGCGCACTAATGCTGAACCCATTCACCATTTTCCCGGAAAGTTCTCGAATCTGGTTCTTCAAACAAGGAACTGCGTTTCTTCTCTTCGGAAAGCTTCCATTTACCCTTCTCAAAAAGGCAATTCTTTGGTCAGAAAGCTACATTGTGGTGAAAAATCTCGTGGGATCGTAAAATCCGCCGCTTCTTCAGGTAAAGGTTTAACCTTTTGTTGTTGTCTTTCAGGGAAAAAAACAGAATTTGATTTGAAATTTGTAGTTGAGTTTGCTTTTGGAGTTTAGGGTTAATCGTGCTTCTTTCTTTTAGAAAACAAAAAGAACAAATCTGAATGCAATTTGAGTATTAATCCAGTTTCATTTTGGTCTGTGTGGCTTTTGTAGTTGGAAATGCAGAGGACTACGCTGAAGAAACGGCTACAAGCGTAAAGTTTCAGAGATCAGTGACATTACCCGGTTGTTCTAGCCCGTTGTCTCTGCTTGGCACTGGTTAGTTTTCATCATTCATATCTGCATCTGTCTCAAAGATTATATTATACATCTCTGATTCTCTGTGGGATCCTGTGTATATGAAATGCTTCTAAAGTTGCTCTGAGACTTCCTTTGATGGATCTGTTTATGAATATGCATCAATGTTTTCAGGGTTTAGGGAGAAAAAGTTTGCTATCATTGGTGTCAAAGTCTATGCTGCGGGTTATTATGTGAATGAATCTATCCTGAGCGGGTTAAGTGCTTGGAAAGGTCGATCTGCTGATGAGATCCAAAGTGATTCATCGCTGTTTAGTTCCATTTTTCAAGGTAATGGAATGTGAAAACTTATAGCTTTACTTCATCCATAATTGATCTCTCTCTCTCTCTCTCTGTCTTAAGTCTTCTTCCTCTCATCGATGCAGCTCAAGCGGAGAAATCGTTGCAGATTGTTCTCGTGAGAGATGTTGATGGTAAAACCTTCTGGGATGCATTGGATGAAGCCATTTCACCGAGAATCAGATCTCCATCTTCTGAGGATACTACCGCTCTCTCTACATTTCGCGGGATCTTCCAAAGCAGATCTCTCAACAAAGGAAGTGTCATACTCTTGACTTGGATCAACCCTTCTAAAATGCTTGTAAGCACATTTTTATCAGACTTTGGCTAGTTGAACTGTTGTTACACATGATCATCTTTTATAGTTTGTTTGCTCATTTTTCGTTTCTTTTGTTAGGTTTCTGTTTCTTCGGGAGGATTGCCAACGGATGTGGATGCTACGATCGAGTCAGGCAATGTTACATCTGCCCTGTTCGATGTGTTCTTTGGAGATTCTCCAGTTTCGCCTACATTGAAATCCTCAGTGGCTAACCAATTAGCTATGACCCTTATGTGAAAGTAAAGTGTCATATTGTAATTGTATATCATGAATCATGCAATGTGTTAGTCTCTGTTTATGTTTTTATCTTCTTAACCAGATACCATTAGCCAACAAGAAGTAATTTAGTACTCGAAATCACATGTGAAACTTAGTTAAATATATAAAGAGCATAGTCATCTAAGTATTACCTATTTGTTTTTACATGATATGAGAAGCAAACTAAACTAAAAAAAAAAGAGTTTTGATCCCCTAATTTTTCATGTAGTCCAAAAATAGTGAGCCAAACAGGTGGAAGTTAGGTAAGAATTAAAATTTTTGAAGAGTAAGTCAATATTATAATTTCTACAATGGGAAATAAATATGATTGTGGTGGAGGACAAGAAAAGGTGAATGAAATCATATGGTTTGGGGGCAAGTTGAGGAAGTGAGTCGTTTTCTTGGTGTGCCCTTTACCACATGCAACTTCCTTCTTCTCTCTCAGTGGACCACAAATTACACATTATAAATTGATGATGTATTGTCTCTATTTTCATCAACATTACTACAATATCTCTTTTGCACAATTTTTTTTAGTATTATTTTGGTTATGGTTGACCCCTTTTGTTTTTTTTTTCCCATCTTTATATTTGGCTCACAGTCTTTTTAAATAATATGTAACACAAATAAATCTGCTTAGTGGAGATAGATATTGGCTCCTCCAGTCAAAACTCTATTTAAAAAATGACACAGAAAATGCATGATTCATTCATGTGATGAGATGGTAATATTGTGTTCCCTTCTGTTGAAATGTGAATGCATTTTATATTTCATATTTTTGAAAATTATTACTAAGAAACAGTTAAATCAGTAGCTAATAATTATAAAACAGATAATAACGTGATGCATGCTGGTTATATTGTCTTATTATGTAGAGCCTGATCTAAATTAGATAGGACCAGCTTTGCAACTCATTCACATGTTTGAATGCCTTCTCAATTACAACAATAAAATCTTGATATACTTCTTTTTTTCTTCAAATTCAATCAAAGATCAGATAGTATAATATTAAACCTTTTTTTTTTGTGGATTGATTGCCCCCTCTTGTGATAGAACTTTTTATATGAACCACACGTACACTAATTCTTTGGTCTTTTCAATAAATACAAACGCCAAATTGGGTAGAATTGACATATCTTCAACTATATATACCTTTAGTTTCCACACGAATTACTTCTACCAAAGACTAAGACATATCACATATCAAATGTTGATTGCAATCTTTTTTTTTTTTTTTTGCCAGCCAACAATTAGGAAATTGACCAGATAATGTTGATAAAATATATGGATTCATTCCTATCACGTGGGGGGGGGGGTTAAATTGACCACTTGAGAAAAAGAGTGGCTAGATTAAAAAAATTAAAAAAATTAAAAAAATAAGATAGGGGTCAAAATCGGAACTAAAGAAAAATAAAAAAACGGTCCAAGTCCAGCAACAGGTGTCTTCTTTGCTTATTAGCCAATGTGAGTCATTTTCAAAAAAAGGTCGTCTACTAAAAAATAAATGTTTACCCTCAAAGTTGTGAAGTAATAACGAAACTGCCACTCATCTGGGATTTAGTCACACCCGTACGCCCCATTGGAGTTAGTAATTAATTTAATTCAAATTTTTAGGAAAACTCAAAACAAACCAAAAAAAATCTCAGCTTTTAAAATTCTCTCTCTCTCTCTCTCTCTCTCTCTCTCTCTCTCTTCTTCGACGATCGCTGCTGGATCTTTTTAGGTCTTCTTTGTTTTTGTTCTGCTCTGCTCTCTCTTCTTACTAAGTTTTGATTAGAGTTCGTTTGGTTTTGAGACTTTAAGCAAATTAGGGTTTCTTCTTTAAACTTTTCGAAAAAGCCAATCGAAAATTTTTGATCTCTGGGATAAAAAAATTGCTATTTTCTTCGTGATTTCTTAGATTATATCAAACGGCTTAGTTTTCTATTTCCGTATTTTGTGTTTGTCGAATCAATTAAGCAAGATTCAAGTTGATAAATTTGAAGAAGATGCAACAAAATCAAGTGAAGAAGGTTAGAGTCTCTCAATCATATGCTTTGGCTTAAATATGAGAAATAGAGAATAAAGTCTTTATCTTTTTTTTTTCTCGAAAATAACCAAAAAAAGATTTCCTTTTCCAATTGCAAAATAAGGTTTAGTTGCATGAGCAAAAAATATAAAGTCTTTATCTTTCTATTTATTTGAGTTTGTGGATAAGCTTTACTGGATTCTTATAAAAGTTTATGTTTTGTTTCTTTTTCTTTTGTTGATTCACCAGGGGACGAAAGAGATGGAGTTTTTCACAGAGTATGGTGATGCTAACAGGTATCGGATTCTTGAAGTTATTGGTAAAGGAAGCTATGGTGTCGTGTGTGCAGCGATTGATACACATACTGGAGAGAAGGTCGCTATTAAGAAGATTAATGATATCTTTGAACATATCTCTGATGCGCTTCGGATTCTCCGCGAGGTGAAGCTTCTTAGGCTTCTACGGCATCCTGACATAGTGGAGATCAAAAGCATTATGCTGCCTCCTTCTAAGAGGGAGTTTAAAGACATTTATGTTGTGTTTGAGCTCATGGAATCAGATCTTCATCAAGTTATTAAAGCTAATGATGATTTGACTCGTGAACACCACCAGTTTTTCCTTTATCAGATGCTTCGTGCTTTGAAGTTTATGCATACAGGTGCAATTTCTTTTCATTGTTTCAGACCTGAGATCCGCAGTATGTGTTTTTACTCGTCTGGTTGTAATTAACTGTTTGTTTACTGGGTGTAGCTAATGTTTATCATCGTGACCTTAAGCCAAAGAATATACTGGCAAATGCAAACTGCAAGTTGAAAGTTTGTGACTTTGGATTGGCTAGAGCATCGTTCAATGATACGCCTACAACAGTCTTTTGGACGGTTAGCTGCCTCATGGAAACCTTTTGACTTTTGTTTGCTAACTGTTAAACTTTGTCTCTGTTACTGTCCCCACTTTTGTGTGTGTTGACCTTTCCTTTTGCTTCATTTAAAACTGGATGCAGGACTATGTTGCCACAAGATGGTATAGAGCACCTGAGCTCTGTGGATCATTCTTTTCAAAGGTATGTGTTACTGTGGACTTGAAACACGTTTTTTTTTATGCGCACTAGTTGTCTATGCTTTAGGTCTTATGTACAGAAATAGTGTTTGCTGTAGAATATCTGCAGAATAGTGGTAAAAGAAATAGCTGATATTTGATGGTACTTGAATAAGTATAGAGTTGTGCCCCAGTGGGATATTAAAATAATTCTTGTTCAGGGATGACTTTGAACTCTCCCGGAAGTTGAAAATCTGTGAATCAGGTAACCTTGTATCAGGTTATGTACATTGAGTGTTTTTGTTTTGCATATGCAACTTCATATTTTGGATTTCTTTTCTCCCCTCAGTCTGATTTACAGTCATTATTATTTTGCAGTATACTCCAGCTATCGACGTTTGGAGCATTGGATGCATTTTTGCAGAGTTACTAACAGGGAAGCCATTGTTTCCGGGGAAAAGTGTTGTTCATCAGTTGGAGTTGATTACTGATCTTCTTGGCACACCAAAATCAGAAACAATTTCTGGAGTATGATTCCTTTGTCTGCTTCACATTCACTGGCAACATATATTTATAGACTTAACTGTAAAGCTAAAAATCTACATCTCTGATTCAGGTTCGAAATGATAAAGCTAGAAAATACTTGACCGAAATGAGGAAGAAAAATCCTGTCACCTTCTCGCAAAAATTCTCCAAAGCAGATCCTTCAGCACTCCGTCTTTTGCAGAGGCTGTTGGCTTTCGATCCAAAGGACCGACCCACTGCAGAAGAGGTCTCTCTTCTGTCATTTGTCACTTTGTTATTAGATACTTGTTTCTTTCAAAAGCTGCCTTGCTTCTTTTGTGTATCTTTGCTGACTTTGCTAGCTTTTCTGTTTTCGGAATTGGATAGGCATTGGCTGATCCTTACTTTAAGGGTCTTTCTAAGGTTGAAAGAGAACCTTCAAGTCAGCCAATATCGAAGATGGAGTTTGAATTTGAGAGACGAAGACTGACGAAGGACGACATTAGAGAATTAATATACAGAGAAATACTGGAATACCATCCTCAGTTGCTCAAAGACTATATGAGCGGCTCAGAGGGATCTAATTTTGTATATCCAAGGTTTTAATTTCTCTCTACCTTTTACTCTTATTCGCCAAAGGGAACATTCTTTTTTTTTTCTCCCTTTGAATTTATCTCAAACCATTGATTTATGTCAAATCGCCTGCATCTAACTTTTCGTCCTTATTTTTACTTTTTCACTTGCAGTGCCATTGGACACCTTAGGCAGCAGTTCACTTACTTAGAGGAAAATAGTAGCAGAAATGGGCCGGTCATACCTCTCGATAGGAAACACGCATCACTTCCTCGGTAAGTTTTTACATTCCATGCATGTCAACTGTGGAGTTATGTTGCGGCATATTATTTTCTAAGCATATGGTCCAAAACCATAAGCAAACTTTCATCTGTTCTCTACTCTTCTTATGGAAGTTGATAATTCTTTTTTGCTCTTCTTATGGCATAACATTTGTGAAGCATATGATACTATTATTGTTTTTCACAGGTCTACGGTTCACTCAAGTGTAGTCCATTCTACCATTCAACCCAACTTGAGCGCAACAGAGAGTAGACGTGTTTCTTTTGACCCTTCAAGAAATGAAGTTACTTCTGCAGGGCATCCATCAACTTCCACATATCCTACTAAATCTATTGGGCCTCCACCAAGAGTACCGCCATCGGGTAAAAGCTCGCCCGCATTATTAAATATTGTTTTCTAAAACTTAGTAGACTTTTAACCAATTGTACTACTGTGTGTCATTACAGGTAGACCAGGTCGTGTTGCAGAATCGTCTGTACCTTCTTATGAGAGTGGTAGGAACCTCAAAGAAGCTTATTTCAGAAGCGGGGTATCATCTCCACACTGCTACTTCCGGCCAAACACCATGACAAACCCAGTGAACCGCAACGTAGAAGCTTCTTCTTTTCAGCCAAAACCACAAAATTATGTTCCTCAGTTCAGTCCCACTGTACCGCCAGCTGCTACAACTAACCAAACAGACGTTGAGATGATGAATCAGCCAAACCCTTGTATCCAACCACCGCTCGCCAAGATAGATCAGTTAAGCAACAACAACACGCAGATGGCCATTGATGCTAAGCTGTTGCAAGCACAATCGCAGTTTGGTCCAGCTGGAGCAGCAGCGGTTGCAGTAGCAGCACACCGGAACATAGGCACAATTAGTTACGGAGCAGCATCATAGACAACATTGACAGACAGATCTTTAACCACATCAGTTTCTCCACCAGATGATCCTGGTCTCTCTAGTTTTTATGTAAGTATTATTCAATCAGGCCCTGATTCTAAACTTTGTTGCGGCAATGATATAATAAAGACTTTTAGTTTTGTAACTCACGAGAACAAGATCGGCCTTGGATTTTTAGTCTGATTGCGGGTCAGTCCCGGTGATTGTTTCGGTTATCTTGTTGGCTCCGTAATCTTTGAATTTTCCATAAGCGTAGTTCACTGTAGACAAGAAGATGGTGGTGATTATATACTTCTTAAACTTCTTAATCGGTCCCATTAGTCTTCAACAAGTTTGGAATCTCTCTGATTATTTGAAAATCTGGTCTTGGTTTGGTTGATATAGACAAAATTTGGCCGAGGAATGTGGAAGTTAAAAACAAAATTCGTTGGTCCTTAGATTGTTCTTCTCCGTAAACCACTCTTTTGCATAGTATAATTAGTCAGTTTTATTCAATGGTTACAATGAGAGAAAGGACTATGTTTACCAACATTGCCCATTAAAGAAGAAAGGTCCATTTACTAATAATAACCAAACTCACTTTCTGATTTTTTATTTGTCCCCTTTAACAAACATGTAAATGTGCTCTATTAAATTTTATTAATTTAAAAAAGGAAGCAAATCAAATTATTTCGTTACGTGACGGTGACATTAAGCATCTGGCATTGAATGATCCGTTATGTTTTTAATCTGAGGTTTCTTTGTTTGGTCGAACTGATATTAAATCTCAGGTTGACATGTAGTTATCTTTTTAATCAAGTAATTAAATTTTTGAACTGACATATGTACGTTACATCACAAACATAAAACAAACTAGGGGCTATAATTAATTACCAAAATTAACCTTTTTACATTAAAAAAAATTAAACAAATTATGTTAATTTCTGTTAGGGAATATAATTTGGAAAATATATTTTTTGGTCAGGAAAAAAATCAAAACATACAGTACTTGTCCAATTTTTTATTCCATTTTCAATTATTTGAATGTCTTATTTTGGTAGGAGAGCCAATAGAAGAATCACATTTACGTTGAAAAACAAAACAAAACAATAAAGGAAAAAAAGAAGAAAAGACATGAGTTTATTAATGTCGGACGCTAGGCTCACGTGAAATCCGTAATATCTAAAGACAAGTAAGGGTAAATTCGTACATACGCTCCTACGGTTCTCCGTAACTGTCTCACAATATAAGAGGCGCAGTGTTGAGAGACGCACCGTAGACCGTAGATTCCCTCTCTTCTGCTTCTTCTTCTTTCTCCTTCCTCTCTCTCTACTGTTTCTTGCATTTGATATTTTGTTCTTTTACTATCTCTGTCTCTCTATTATTCTCTTGGTGAAAGTTTCTCTTAAGATCTTCTTATCTTGGGTCTATCTGCTTCTAACCTGAATTGTGTCTGGTACGTGAAATTGTTTCTCTCTCTCTTTTCTGTTTCTATAATGCTTTCTTAAGCTAAGCTTGTGAAATGTTGTACGTGAGTAACCATAATTGATCTGCTTGCCATGTCTGTTTATGATCCCATACGGAAATGTTGTTCGTTTTTGTTAGTCTAAGATCTGTTTTTGTTTGCTGAATTTGGATCTGGATCTGATTTCCTTTTTTCATTTGAATATGATGATCCGTTCTGAGCTTTTCCCATATGATGATACTGTGACGTGTTCTGCAGATTTCAAAAGATGGGTGATACTACTACGTATACGCCAAAGAACATTCTCATCACTGGAGCTGCTGGATTCATTGCTTCTCATGTTGCCAACAGACTAATCCGCAGCTATCCTGATTACAAGATTGTTGTCTTGGACAAGCTTGATTACTGTTCAGATCTGAAGAATCTCGATCCTTCCTTTTCTTCTCCAAACTTCAAGTTTGTCAAAGGAGATATCGCTAGTGATGATCTCGTTAACTACCTTCTCATCACTGAGAACATCGATACCATTATGCATTTTGCTGCTCAAACCCATGTTGATAACTCTTTTGGTAATAGCTTTGAGTTTACCAAGAACAATATCTATGGTACTCATGTTCTTTTGGAAGCCTGTAAAGTTACAGGACAGATCAGGAGGTTTATCCATGTGAGTACCGATGAAGTCTATGGAGAAACCGATGAGGATGCTGCTGTAGGAAACCATGAGGCTTCTCAGCTGTTACCGACTAATCCATACTCAGCCACTAAGGCCGGTGCTGAGATGCTTGTGATGGCTTATGGTAGATCATATGGACTGCCTGTCATTACAACTCGTGGGAACAATGTTTATGGCCCTAACCAGTTTCCTGAAAAAATGATTCCTAAGTTCATGTTGTTGGCTATGAGTGGGAAGCCGCTTCCTATCCACGGGGATGGATCTAATGTCAGGAGTTACTTATACTGCGAAGACGTTGCTGAGGCGTTTGAGGTTGTTCTTCACAAAGGAGAAATCGGTCACGTCTACAATATCGGGACAAAGAGAGAAAGGAGAGTGATCGATGTGGCCAGAGATATCTGCAAACTTTTCGGGAAAGACCCTGAGTCGAGCATTCAGTTTGTGGAGAACCGACCCTTTAACGATCAAAGGTACTTCCTTGATGACCAGAAGCTGAAGAAACTGGGATGGCAAGAGCGAACCGCTTGGGAAGACGGATTGAAGAAGACGATGGACTGGTACACTCAGAATCCTGAGTGGTGGGGTGATGTTTCTGGAGCTTTGCTTCCTCATCCAAGGATGCTTATGATGCCCGGTGGAAGACTTTCCGATGGCTCTAGTGAGAAGAAAGATGCGTCAAGCAATACGGTCCAGACATTTACGGTTGTAACACCTAAGAGTGGTGGTTCTGGTGACAAAGCTTTCTTGAAGTTTTTGATTTATGGTAAGACTGGTTGGCTTGGTGGTCTTCTAGGGAAACTATGTGAGAAGCAAGAGATTACATATGAGTATGGAAAAGGACGTTTGGAGGATAGAGCTTCTCTCATTGCGGATATTCGTAGTATCAAACCTACTCATGTGTTCAATGCTGCTGGTTTAACTGGAAGACCTAATGTTGACTGGTGTGAATCTCACAAACCAGAGACCATTCGCGTAAATGTCGCTGGTACTTTGACTCTAGCTGATGTTTGCAGAGAGAATGATCTCCTGATGATGAACTTCGCCACGGGTTGCATATTTGAGTATGACGCTGCACATCCTGAGGGTTCTGGTATAGGTTTTAAGGAAGAAGACAAGCCGAACTTCTTTGGTTCTTTCTACTCGAAAACCAAAGCCATGGTAATATTGTACACCTTATTAATATTCTCAATAGCCACAAGTGTCTTTGTTCATCATTGCTCTGTTTTTCCACCAGGTTGAGGAGCTGTTGAGAGAATATGACAATGTATGTACCTTGAGAGTCCGGATGCCAATCTCCTCAGACCTAAACAACCCAAGAAACTTCATCACGAAGATCTCGCGCTACAACAAAGTGGTGAACATCCCTAACAGCATGACCGTACTGGACGAGCTTCTCCCGATTTCCATTGAGATGGCGAAAAAAAACCTAAGAGGGATATGGAACTTCACCAACCCAGGGGTGGTGAGCCATAATGAGATACTGGAGATGTACAAGAACTACATCGAGCCAGGTTTTAAATGGTCCAACTTCACATTGGAAGAACAAGCAAAGGTCATTGTTGCTGCTCGAAGCAACAATGAAATGGATGGATCTAAACTAAGCAAGGAGTTCCCGGAGATGCTATCCATTAAAGAGTCACTGATCAAATACGTCTTTGAACCAAACAAGAGAACCTGAGCCTTCAATGAACATCACACTCTTCGCCACAAGTGCTTACTTTTAAACTGTTTCTCTTTTTTTACTTTTTGCCTTTTCTTTCAACAGAAATATCTTTTTCTATTTTACTCATCGTCTTGTGATCCTTGTAGGTAGTTTCACTATACTGATTCTACTAAAATATGATTTACCATTATTATTTATATAGACGAGAGTTTTTCTTTTTCTCAAATCCTACAATTTTTTCTCAGATTTTTACTTATTAAGACAGACAGGTTATTATAAAAACGTAGTCACTTACTGGTTGTGGTCATTAGGGCTTCCACCAAGGCAGTTTCAGAACACTTGAACTTGAACCTTAAGCTATAGCCTGAGAAGAGTAGCAATACCAAGTTGTTTTTAGAACAAACTCATGTACCTGATGTGAATTTGGTCTATTTCTAAGGTTATAGTTTGCTTACGTGAACAGTTGAGGGCGGGAACGAGAGAGCTGAGAGCGTTTAATAGGGGAGAGAATAAGGTTTCGTAGAGTTGATTGGGGATTAGAAGTGCCACCACCACCACCATATACAGGATGACCTCCTCCTGCTCTTCTGTTTCCAAGATCGGATGGAATCGCGGGTGAGTCAGTGGAGATGTCGAACGGACCTGAGTTTGAACTGTTCTGTCTTGCTGGCCATATCTCATCTTTAGGCCCTGGTGTTGCAGGAGAGAAAAACGACCGGTCTGCACGAAATAAGTCAACTTGATATGGAGATATATAACCAAGACTCAGAATCATAAGATCACTAAGTTCAAGCACAGATATAGTGTTGTTAATTAACCTTTGCGAATGGGCTCTCTGTTCTCCATCATGTTAACTGCTGGGTTTGAGAAAAAATCGGGTTCTTGGTGTCGGGGGTAGAAGTTGTTTGCTGGTTGGATGGCTGTACGTTTGACTGACTCATACTCACTTCTTAGCTGGTCATACATCTCATCAAGCTTCCTCTTCTGTCTGGTAATTAAGACACAATAAAGGTACCTTGTTATTACAGTGGAGTTTAATATAGGGAGCAGAACTAGGATAACAAATACGTATCTTAGGTTACTGACCTTGATTTCTCAGAGAACTTCTCTTGGAGCTCTTGCTTATCCTTGGTCAAGTTTTCTACCTCTTGCTCCATCATCTGACACCTCTTACCCATCTTCTGGTATGCTGTATGCACCTGCTCCATTTTCTCGCTAAACTTTGCTTGCATACCTTCACATTTCTGACGACACTGTGCGACAACTCTATTCATCGTGTACTGCATCTCTAAGTCCCTTTGGGCGATGTAAAACATTACACTTCGGTATGCACTCTTCATCACTAGATTCAGTTAAGAAAAACAGGAGGTCCTTGAACCTTAAACTGTTGTTTTATCAACTCATACAAACGCAAAAGGCATAGTCAGTTGATGGATAAAGTTACAGCATTGAGTTTAGATTTCAAATACAGAGAGACATTTTTTCAATTGAAAAACATTATTGCAACTGACAAATTCTAATAAGAGTGAAATGGACTACATTTATGAAAAGGATACGTATTTGTGGAGAAATTCCAGCCATCGCCATCTGATAACACAGGTAAACAATGAGGAGATGTGAGATGGGAATATTGGAAACTGGAAAAGAAGAAAAGTTATAGTATCCTTGCAACTCAAACACTTACATTTATCCATTCTTCATTTGGATTGATATCCACAGGTTTCATAAGACTAAGATGAAAGATAAAGGCAAAGAGTCAAGTAGAATATAAGGTGACCAAGGCTACACTGAAACTAGGCAAGTTGCTAAGGGAAGATTTACCTCTTGGAGAGTACTTGATCACAAATGGGACATGCCCCATCATTACTGAGAATCTTGCTGGCATCTTCAGTGCCTTTTCATAGTGTTAAGGTCATCTTATTCAAACTCACAAGTGTTGCTAAAGAACACAAACAGGTACACAAAAGAAAATTGCAAATTGGATACATAATAGATGACCGCAGGTAGTGGAAATGGCCCTGCCCTCCAAATCCCTCCAGCACGCATTGCATCTCATGTCAACCTCTAATTTAAGTATCTCAAGCTGCTAAGCACCTGCAAATTAAAATTCATATCAAACGAGCTGAAGAATCATGCTCTAATTGAAACTTCCATTATCCATAGAACTAAATTCGTTGAATTCACCAATAAACTTCCATTTACAATATACATATTTTGACTAAGCTACATTCATTCCAACTGCTGAAATTTTTTACATTGCAAACACGAATTGGTACAAAGCAATAAAAACTGCGTTTCAAAACTTATGGTCACTGTGATAATTTTGAGTTCAGGAAGACATATAAACGATTTTCAAAAACAGAAACCCTAGAAATTGGGGATAAACTGCACAGATTCCAGAGATGAGCAAAAAAAATCTTCGCGAAGTAGAGATTACGGGGCGGATTTTGAGGATTCGCAAACTATTTGACTTGCACAAGAACTGAAATTAGGGATTCCACAACACAGATGAACTCAAAGTAACAGATTCCGACTAATCTATGGGAGTTTTCTACAAAATCGGAGACAAATAGGTTTTACTGATTTCAACGATTTGAGATTGATACAAACCTCCAAAATTGAAAAAAAAAATCTTGAGTCTACAAACGAAATCGTAGCAGCAATGTGAAGATCTAAGAAGCAATTGAAGAAACTAACCTTCGATTTTGATAGAGCGATAAAGAGAACGCATCGCACAGAGCGAGGAAGAAGAACAAATTGACGGCGATTAAGCTCACCGATCTGACGTAATCTGAAGAAGATCATCAAAAAACAAGTCAAGGATCTCAAAAATAGAGAATCTAAGAAGACGAAAGATGAAAATACGAGAGAAAACACAAGGATCGTAACCTCTCACTCTCTCGATTTCAATGGCGGCGCGAGAAACGAAGATTTCAAATTTCCAGAAATAATGAGCAGTAGAAAATGATGACTTCAGCGACGTTAGCAGATAATATAATCCTAAACGACGTCGTACTCTGCTAAAAGCTTATGTATGATAGAACGACGTCGCTATTGTATTGGAAACTTTAAAGGCTATGATATACGAAACGACTTTGTTTGATTCAAGGTTATGATTTATCAACCAAACGACGTCGCTCTCAGAAAGCTTATGTGTATATTGGAGTTTACTAGCCTCTTTACACACGGTTACACCCAAAAAAGGTCAAAAACAGCATACAGAACTAAAAATTCAAATGCCTAAGCTTTTATTCCGTGGTGACTGTTATAACAAATCAAAACACAGATATACACAACAACAACAAAAAAAAAAGGTATCCTCTTTCACAATGTAAATGAATAATCCTCTCTCAAGTCCTTAAAAAACAATAAAAGAGAAAGAAATGCAAATACAAACACCAAAACTTCAAACACCGCGTTGTTGTTGATTCCAGCTCGGAGGCATGCGATCAGAAGTGATGGGAGTAGCAGCAGGAAGACTTTTGACGTTGATGTTAATAGGATATAACCGGTATTCGATATCCAATTCTCTGCATAATCTACCAATCTCTTCAAGTAATTGACCCCTCCTCACATATCTCTCTCCCATATCTTGATGATTCATCTTATGTGTTGGCCACATTGCGATCTTTATAGTGTTCAATCCACACATATCTCTGAACACAATCATCGGCGATGGATACCAATGATCCTTCTTGTTATCCACATAGCTGCATTAACACAAAACACAAAAGTATTGATATTAGGCAATGTTTTATCAAAGTTTATGATTAAGGGTTTTAGGGATTTAACTTCTAACCTGAGTATCCTCTGTTTTAGGGCGGTTGTCTTTTCAGGTGGAGTTGCTATATGGACAAAGAACTCAATGGCATCTTGCATATCGGGACTGCGGTAATAGTTAGCGATAGGTTTTGTGCCGAGAAGACTGTTTGGATATACAATCTTCTGATTATCAAATCGAAGAAAGACAGTAGTCAAAATGTTCATCTCTTCCACAATCAACTATACAAACAAAAAAAAAACAGAGGATTTAGGCTCTTTCTTGAAGTATTTTGAGTTCCCTAAATGCAGAAACAGAGTTTTATTTGAACATACCTGGACACCGTCTATTTCACACCTGTCACCGACATCAAACGGATGCATAACGAAGACGAAGATGACCGCTTCAAAGATGGTTTTACATGAATTTCCAAACACAAAGACTACAAGAAGAAGCTGAGAGCTTATGACAAGCAAGAACTTGGTTGTAGCGATTCCGAGAATGAGAAGCCAGATGATTAAAATCACAATGCCGACCAGAACATCTATGATTCGATGAAGCCTGTTCACTGCTGTTTTTGTATCGTTTAAAGTTAAAGCTAGTGCTCTTCGTTCTCTAAAGGCATTAACCTAAAGGAATATAGAAGAATTTAGTATCACTTTCATAAGTAAGAAAGCTTTTGATATATTTGAATTTGAAACTAAATACTTACCACCCAATTCTTCAGACAAGATTTGCTGATTTTGTGACTTTCAGAAGCTCCTTCAAAGAGACTCATGGCTCTTTCAGACTCATCTTCAGACAGAAAACGCATAAAGTCTTCTATATATATGTACCTAAGACCGGAAAAAGAAAAAAATCCTCTGTTTTTAATCTTGATCTTAACAAACATCAAATCAAAGTTGTTCATAAGGTCACAATGTATAGGTGTATACCTGGATCCAGGTTCCGCAACATTCTGAAAAATCTTCCTCGCTGCAAGTTTTGCTTCGAACTCACTTCTGATCTGTGTGGCTTTATCATCTTCGTGAGTCGTTGTGTCTTGTATCTGTTCATCCAAAGTAGAAAGAGTTCCCTTTCTTATAACATTCATCAGTCTCTTCATTTTCCAAGCCGATACATTTTTAGTGTTCATTCTCTGCAAATGATCGATCCTTATCCCTTCGTCTTCTCCTTCTTTTTTAGAACCAGACCGTGATAGCACCGGACTTTTCCCTACTCTGCTCGGACTCTTCTGCATCCTTCCGCTTCCAATGGTCACATGTGGTGAAGAAGAAACCGCCTTTGGACCTAGAGGGGATAGCTTACGTCCAACTATCTCCAAGGTCTTAACATCGTTTGCTACTTTCTCCTCTTCTATATGAATCTCAACTCGAGGAGGTCCCGAGAGGGTCTCAATCACATATTGAGTAAACAAGGATTCTTGAATCCGATCGAAGTAAGTACTCATATGGAAAGAAGAAGCAAGAACTTTAACCAGTAAAGTCTTTATGAGCCAGAAAATAACACCAACGAGTAAACAGATTAATACTTTAGTCACATACTTGAGCACTGTGCTTCGCATCTCTCTTTCGACTTTCTTGTCGAACAAGAAATGCCACGCGATCAACACAAGCCCTAGCCAGAGACAGTTCTGTACCGGCTTTCGAATCCCGTAAACGAAATACAAAACCTTTTTCCTCCAAAGGAAATTGCTCTCAACGAAGTAGACGAATAGCTTCACAAACCAACTCGAAACCAATCTCCCACATATCAACACAAGAATCATCACGTCCCATTTCCATAGAGCAAGGTCCCAAAGTGTCTTGCCACGCAAGTAAGGTATCACTAGGCTACAAATCAAACCAGCAATGATCAGTATCAGAAAAATCCACTCCATGATAACCCAAACACAAACCTTCTCCTTCCTAAAACCTTCCCNTTTAGTGTTTCTCCCACTAAAACCGGGTTTTAAATTCGCGGACTTTGGAGTCCGACCAGAAACCATCTCCGGATACGTCGGAGTCGGAGGATCCATCAATCTAGATCTCGTCTTCGTCTTCATCAAAGTCTTGGTCCTCATCGTCGATCTGTTGGAGCTACACTTGACAACCTCTGATTCATCTACTCTGTTTTCATCTTCGTCGCTACTATCACTA
This sequence comes from Camelina sativa, assembly GCF_000633955.1. Taxonomy (NCBI): domain Eukaryota; kingdom Viridiplantae; phylum Streptophyta; class Magnoliopsida; order Brassicales; family Brassicaceae; genus Camelina; species Camelina sativa. The sequence continues at coordinate 27,103,403 of NC_025687.1, read as the reverse complement.
TCTTTAACAGACGGAGAAAGCGTGACCCTGTTCTGCCTCCGTCTAATCGCATCAACGGTTCCATTATTCGCCGTCGCCGTTACCGGTGACGCAGAACCGGAAACTGTCGGTACACGTGCCGGAGAAATCGTGTTGCTCTGAAGCTCAGGCATGTTAGCTTCCATGTCTAGTGAGATTTCATCGCCGGAAGCTTTTTGCTTGTTGAGGAATTGATTGATGAGCTTCGACGGTGGATCTGGCTCCTCTGGAGGTTTGTCACTACTCCGCCTTCTGAAATCAAAGCTTCCGTCGTCTTCTTGACCTCCTTCTGGTGGTTTACTGTTCTTCTTATCATCATCATGCCAGAAGTTAATGCTTGACTCTCTCCAAAACTTTTCGGGATCACCATTGTCTTCACCGTCGATCTTTACAACAAACTCTCGCCGTTGATCAGTTGAATCAACGGCCATGTTAGAAAAAGAACCAAAACTTTCTGGTCTTGTAGTATTAAAATGTTTGGTTTCTTTTAAAGAGATAGAAAGAGGAGAAAGAAAAGTTGATTCTTGATTTCTACAATGTAATGAAGGATATTTAAATATTTTTAATTAGGTTTTGTGTTTCTTGATAATGTTGAACCATGTGAGAATGTGATGATCTTGCCTGAGGCTAAAAGACAATGTTTCAGCCTAGATAAGAAAAAGATTACTATTTTATTTGGTATTAGTATGGGAATAAGACGAACATGGAGTAATGGACCAGGTGATATTATTATCATTTTTCTTTTTTCCGCTTCCGAACCATTAAAAAACAGTTCACGACTGCGTTACGTACCTACTCAGACCGATACAGAGACTCGTGTCTTGCGCTCACTAGCAAATTGCGGAAAAATAAATAAATAAGTAGACAATTAAAAGTCAAAAGTAACACAAACGGTGTTGGAACTTGGAAGCTATCTAGAATTTTTAAATTGTTGAAAGAGAAAAAAAAAATGGGGGTCATGTTCAGTGTCCAGAAACGAAGCAGTTGAACAAGTAAATAAAAATTGTTTGTAATAACCATTCGGAATTGGTGAAACTAGCTTACGTGGTGATAAATGAATTAGACTAATGGTTTGTGAGTCAGCCACGTGGTTGGCTAATGTTTGGTCTGCTTCATAGTTTTTAATTTAAATTTTTGGTTTTGTGAGGCATATAAACAAAAGGGAGAGAGACCTAATTAAAACAATGTAGAAAACGACACGAAAACGACACGTTTTTTGATAAAAAACGGCAGGTCGATCTGGACACAAAAATGCACCTTATTTAGCTACACATGGTTCAATAAGATTGGCCACCTAAGAATTTGTTTTTACATATCTTATAATTTGTCTAATAATATAATTTGAAAATTATTACTGGCCAGATACAAGAAGAAAGAACAATATAAATGCATGATCAGAAGAAAACAGTTTGATACATGTGAGTATGTGATAAGAAAATAAATTTAAAAGCTGGTTGATGCATGTGAAATGATCTATTCTTATAAAGATTTCCTAGATTTTTTTTCTTTTTTTGGAAAAGTGTAAAAAACTAAATCATTTATTGTTTTCGTCTAACAAGCAAGCTTAGATATTTTGAAAATAATAAATACTGGATAGGGGAAAATATTTTGTTAACTTTATATGATATTTTCTAAATTTTAAAAATAATTATTTTGTTACACTATACAGTAAACCTCTATAAATTAATACTCTATAAATTAATAAACACTATAAATTAAAAAAATTTGCTAATCCCAAGTCGGGACAGTGTAAAAAATAACAAAATTCGATAAGATAATAAGATAATAATTTTTTTGAAATCCTCATGTAAAATATGTTCCCAATAATATCATAAATTAATAATCATTTAAATTTACATATATATATATATATATGTGCTGATATAGTAAAATATGTTTCTCTTAAACCTCATATCTATAAAACAATTGTTATGTTGTATCTTCAAACTATAATAATATAAAATATTCTATAACATTTCATAAAACAGCTAAAACTTTTTAAAGTTTTCAATTTCTAAATATGCATCATTTACATTTTGATAGTTTGATAGACTATTAAAATACAATAATTGATATTATTATTCATAAATTTGAAAATTTATGTTATGTATATAAGTGATTTTGTCTATAATATTTGTAATTCATTGTCAATAATATTTTTTAATTATTTCAAATTCAATTCCAATATCATAAATTTTACAACATCCAAAATTCTAATCTTATTTTGCAAATTGTCTCAATTCATATTTTTTAAAAGATTAAACAATTAAAAATATACATATAAATTAATAATTATTAATTTACACTATAAAATAATAATTATTAATTTATAGATAAATTAATATCACGATAAATTAATAAAATGTCTTGGTCCCAACATTATTAATTTATAGAGGTTTTACTGTAAATGATATTAATAAGTGAAGTTAATTTCTCATTTAAGTTTTGGACTGGATTCATTTCAAATTCGAATTTCAGATTATTTAATAAAAGAGATTTATCAAACAAAATAAGCTTCTATATATATGACCCAGTTTAGTTTGGAATTGCTTGTTTTTGAGTTTTCTTTTGGCTTAAAAGCGAATAATTCGTAATTACAATAAATGATAAAAACTAAAATATTTTGGATTTTGTAATATATATTTTGTTTGTCTATAGAAAATAATATCAAAAATAAATAAAAATGCCCATACTTTTAAAATTTTAAGTGCAAAGAAAAATACTATCAAAATTGGACTTCAAGATGAAAAGGTTTTACAATCATATGGCTAAGGAGATATTTAAATTCAAATGTTTTGGTGTGCTTAGCAAAATAAATAATCATAGGATGTAATGTGAACTATTTAATACTGATTAAATTAAATTCTTCCTAAATTTTAATATTATCCAAATTAATTGTATATATATATAGTAAAATTAAATCTTTCTAAATTTAAAATAATCCTAATAAATTCTAGTTAATGATTTAATATGCCCCTTAATTTATTCATACTTTTATGTCATCACTTTTTCATGTGGTTTGAAATTATATATAGATATAGACAAATCAGTTTTTTAACCTTTATATTTCATTTAGATAACCTTTAAACGCCTACTGATTATATAAGATAATCAAACGGAAAATACATATAGTATATATTCTTCAAACTAATAACATTAGAAATACAAAAAATAAATAAAACATAATACTCCCTCTGTTTCAAAATATAAGATGTTTTAGAGAAGTTTTTTGTTTCATAATATAAGATGTTTTTAAGTTTCTATGCAACTTTTAGATTAATTTAGTATTTTATATTATGCAGTATTGTTTCTGATTGGTTGAACTTGTTAAAAGTAAAGATTTCTTAATTTGCGTGCTTTAGTTAAAACATCCTATATTTTGAAACGGATGGAGTAATTTATAGTGAGAAATATGGATTTATGGGTTAATAATTTCATTGAACTATTAACGAAGCTACAAATTGTAATAATGGATTGTACATGACTATCAACAAAGTCCTTGTCCCATATATTTAGTAACACCCAGAACCGTGCCTAGAATTTTTGAGGCCATAAACAGAAAACCAAATTTAGTCTAATTTTAAACATTTTTATCAACGTATTAAAAAAATTCAAGAAAAATTTATTTGAAAACATGTCGACAATATTATGAAAAGGATAAAAATTATTTTGTGATTAATTATGATATATTGTCTAATTATTTTGTGATTAACCATGTTGGTTGGTTGAGACATTGTCGCTTTCATAAGTTGGTTGATATGTACTATTATTTATAAATATACTAGGTTTTACCCCGTGGTACACCACATGTATATTATTTTGTTGATATGAAATTGTAATAGTTTAGTGGTGATTGTAGTCGATGGTGAATTGCATCTATATATATACTGTTAACGGTTGTAGATAAATTTTGTATAAACTTTTGATTCGCAAGTTGAGAATATACATTTTATGATTTGGTTAATTATGATTTAGGAATGAATGATATGACATATTCTTGTTTTGATTCTCAATTGATATTATTGGATCAATAGTGTACATTTAAAGCTTATAAGAACTTAGCAAATATATAATCGTTTATTAAACACAAATTAGATATTTCCTAAGATGTATTCATCTTGAATTAGTTGCTATATTATAGGGATGTGATTACAGAATTTGTGTTATTAATTCTTTTTGTCAAACTCAGCACTAAAACTTCGGCATGTAAATTAGATATTTCATAAGATACAATGGGCATTAATTGGCATTAATTAGATGTAAATAAGTACGTTATGAATTAAAAACCGGCCCAAAATATTCCGTAATCTTAAGGAGGATCCGGATAATGAAATCGGTTATAATTTTAGTTAAAAATCTGACCCGAAGTTGGCAAAAAGACAAAAAGTGATGGCACCCTATTGCACTTCAAAAATGTATTTCGAGCTCTATATGTGGATATACTTGTTTGGTTATAAATATCCTACGAAAAATTTTAAAATATATATCCGTTTATAAAAATTCAAATCACATCATATGCTGAAAAAAATCTAAAATTTTATTAACCTTATGTATTAAATATTAATTAAAATAATTAATTATAAGATTAAATATAAGTGTAAGGAGAATTATATTTTAATTTAATATATTGATTTAAATTAGGTAGATAGTTTTTAGGAAATTAATATTATCAAATAAGGAAATGATTGTGTTTGGTTGTAAGGATTGTAGAGAATTTAATTGAGACTTGTTTGGATACAATTATAAGAGTGGATAGCACAAAAATGTACTTCAAAAATGTTGAGATAGATTATATATTACTAGATTCGAACCCGCATGTACGTGCGGGGATGTTTTCAAAAGTTTTTTTTTGTTTTTTTTAAGAAATATATTTGTTGTTCTTAGTGTAGAATTTTGTTTTGTGGACTTGTTGATATATTAAGTTTTTTTTGTTTCGTAAAGTATTTTTCAATTACAAAATTCAGGTAGAGAAAATGTAAGGCCCAATGTAGATTAAAAGTGAGCCTCGTTTTTGGTATTATTGGCCCACGTAGAAGCTGTTTCTTTAGGGAAAACGAAGTGAAACAATAGTTTTGGAGAAGACAGTGTAAGAACAATATATTTAACAGGAAAAACCGATCTGTACGTTTTGCTTACCCAAATCTTTCAATCAATCTTGTTTACCATCGAATCCATCTCAACGTTGAAGCAAAGTATGAAACCAATATCGATTAGGTACGCGAAGATTGGTATTTGTCTTAATGTTTTATTTGATTTGTATTGTACAATTCATATTTCCTTTTTCAAATTTAATAAATTAATCTAAATCTCTTGGGTAATATTCTCAAAGTTTTTTTCGTGATTATTTGTGGATGATTTCATAGCCGCACAAATTTTTTTTCTGAAATTTAGTTAGATTCGTTTAAACCTTGAATTCCATGTTTGAAATTGTTGTTATGTTTGCCGGGAAAAAATTGTTACTTTATCCAATATGATTTTTTTGGTAATTTTAGTTTCTTGTAAATTTTGTTTATTAGCTTAGATCCTATATCTGATTCTTATTACATGTTTTCTTGGATACTCATTTGTTGTTGGAAGATGTCTGATTTTATTTCTTTGTTTTAGTACAGTGAAAACTCGAACTAAATAAAACAAAAACTGCCGAGGAAGAAGATACTTACATATAAGACTTTGTGGTTCCGTTAAGCTATATGTACAATCCAATCAAATATATAAGTTTCATTTGGGTTGTTTGTATATGTTATGGTTTCTGGTTTGGTTTTAACAAACTGTGTTATATTCACGTTAATCCTATAACATGGTTAGAAGTATGGTGTTTCGCCCTGAGAGTGATGATAAGAACTCCTTTAATCGGTTAGTCATTCCAAACTTTATTTTCTAATTTGAGTTATTTCTTAACAAAATGTTTAGAAGTCAGTTCAACCGAGTAAAAGTTTCGGTTTATTACTGAATAGAGTATAGTATTACAATCTTCCCAAATATATAAAAAAAACCCTTTCTTTTTGCATAATCCTGTAGACATTATTGAAAATGAAAACATCGAAAACAAAATAAGTTCCCAAAGTAATAAGATAAAATGATGAAATAAGGGATAGATGGCTGCAACCATTTGATATCTAGGCTCTTCTCACATTTTGTATCTCCTTTTAGCCTCCCTCTGCTTCAAACTTTACTCCATATTTTTATCCCAAAAGTATCATAGTTTTGATCAGTCATCCCTTCTTATTGTAAAGCACCTGTTAAAAGTACAACCCCTGTAACAAAATTTATAAAACGGAAAGATACATGAATATGAAACAAATGAAATGCTTTGTTTAAGGTCATCAATTCTAATACATACCTAAATGACATGATCCATTCTGCTTTCTCCGATATAATCTAGAGGTTTTTCAAAACCTCTTTGAATACTACATTCATTGTCCTCTTTTGCGGTTTCCCATCTTCCAATGATAGGTTTGTATTTTCCCGTATGCGAGATGTGTAAGACGTTGATCACGTACGTTGCTTTTATAGTAGGTGCAGGATGTTCTAAAGAATATACCATAGTATTTAAGATTTGATGATATTATCTTGGAAGATTTGGTAAGTTGTTAAAATTTAGTAAAGAAAATATTTTGATATCGTGGATACATAATTCAAAATTGGAGATCATATAATCTTCGAAGATTATGTTAACTGTTTGATTTTGTGTTGGTAATTTTCGAGATTTGTTACGATTTAATTGCTAAGATTATATGAACCTCACTTTGATATTCTAAGCTAATTATGGGGGATTGATTTAGTTAGATTGTTTATGGTATGTATTAATATGAGCCGATTTTTATGTGATATGTATATATTAGGTGTTAATTGCACCCGATTTGGAAGGTTTGCGCCGAAAATATTGTATTTGGGTTATATCACTTAATTGCATCCGATTTGGTTCGGCTATCAATTTGTTTGGTCATAGAGATAATCAATCTGTTTGGATACACGATTTATATATTCTTATTCAGTTTTCAGTGGCATTTCATGTAATAATCTCTTAATCTATGTCTACTTATTAAAAATGCTTCCCTTTTAATAGTATAGATTAGAGTCATTACTTAGTTGATAACAACACTTTGTATTATAAAGATTTCATATATTTTCATTTTTCTACTGTTTTCCTATTCTAGGACTGTATTAACATTCTTAATATTCATACGTAATTACTTCAAGATAAAATCAAAAGATAAAACCATAAACCTAGACAAATATGGCTTCTTATATTTTATACAAAACTAGGATTTAACCCGCGGTACACCGCGAGACTATATTTAAATTTTTAAATATTTAAAATACATATATTATATTTGTTTGTTATTTTGCTGTTGTTTTATTAATTTTTAATCTATATACCTATAACTATCTATTGAATTTACGGGACGATTTTAATGTTAATATATGATTTTAAATAAAATGATTAAGTTTTTTTTGTCTTTTAATATAAATGTTACTATGTTATCTAAGTTTTGACCGCAGTACACTACTTGATTGTGTTTTTTTTTATGTAGAATCATATAGAGATATGTGAGAAGTAATAGTTATTTTATGTGCTTAATGTATATAAAAATTAATTATTTTTATTTTTTAATTTATCAATTAAAATTCATTGTTGTAAAAGTAAACAGATGCATCTATATATATATATATATATATATGGTGTTTAAAAAATAAATAACAATTAATTTAGCCGAAATAATTTAGGAAAACTATATTATCACCTTCAATAAATGTAGAAAATATTAAATGTAGAAAATATTACATGAAAACTATTAATTAGGCCGAGATAATTTAGGAAAACTAACAGATTTTTCTCTAAAGATCTATTAAAATACGTTTGAAGATTTTTATGGGAATAAAAATTTAATGTGTAGAATTGTTTGTGGAAAAACCGAAATGTATAGATGTTATCCAGCTATTTATGACAATAAACATATCAAATTAGGTAGATTTAAATAGTTTCATTAATTTAGTTTCTACGAAATGTTATTTTAGGAAAATTGTTATTCAGTAATGTTGTAAATAAAACATATTAAATAAGCAAAACTTGACTGACATAAACCACAATGTACTTCAAAAATAATAATATAGATTCAAGGCCGTAGGCCAGTGTTTCTTATTTTCATGAATAGGCACGACTCTGATAATACCTTACCCCATTGTATCCTCCAAACAAAACCCAGTTTTAAATGTTTAAAAACAAACCCACTCTATGGAGAAATCCATAGATAAATTATGCTATAAAAATATATACCAAATATGCAAAATTTTCATCAAGCAAGATTACTGAATAATAACTTCGAGCTACACTAAAAACATAAAATAATTTTATTAATGTTTTACTCAAAAACTTTATGTGAACGAATGTAAAATATGACCCAATACCTCTTATATATACAATAAAACATCTATAAATTAATAATGTTGGGACCGTGATATTTTATTAGTTTATAGTGATATTAATTTATAGTATTTATAATTTATAGATATATTTTCTAATTGTTTGAATTTTTGAAAATTAGGAATTGATACAATTTTTAAAAAATAAGATTAGACTTTCGAATGTTATAAATTTATAGTTTTAGAATTGAATTAGTAATATTTAGAAAACATTATTGACAATAAATCAAATAAAATAGACAAATTCGCTAATATATATGACATACGTAAACTCAAGTTTATGAATAATAATATCAATTGGCGTATTTTAATAGTCTATATAACTGTCAAAATGAAAATGATGAATATCTAAAAATTGAAAACTTCAAAAAATATAGTTACTTTTATGACATGTTATATAGTATTTATATCATTATACTTTGGAAATACAACATAGTAAATGTATCATATATATGAGCTCTAAGAGAAATTTTATTTTTTTAAAACATATATTGTTAGATCAACATATTTATATATATATATATATATATATACATATGTAAATTTACATCATTATTAATTTAAGATATTATTAGTACCATATTTTACATGGAGATTTCAAAAAATTATTATCTTATCGAACTTCGTTAATTTTAATATTGGCCCGATTCAGGACCAACAAAATTTATTAATTTATAGTGTTTATTAATTTATACAGTATTAATTTATAGAGGTTTTACTGTATATGCATAACAAAAAGATTTTTTAGGTTAGAATAAAAAGATTTTGTAGATTATAAGAAAAAAGTTAGTTGAAATATCCTACTTTAACTGCTATTTAAATGAGTTAGTATTTTCTTGTTACAATTATACAATTTTTTTTTCATAAGTCTTTTTTGTAAATTCATACAATAACATTTTCTGTAATATATTATATGATAAGTAGGGTTATTTTGCTATAAGCTATGTTACATGGAAACTCATTTTAAGGTCCGTTTCCCGTTTCCGAAACGTTTCTGAAACGGAAACTCGTGGAAACACGGAAAAAGCCATGGAAACACGATTCGTAAATTTTTTTGTTTGGAAACACGATGGAAACTTCCTTTTCGTTTTGGAAACATGACGAAAACTTTTTTTAGCTTAGAAACTTAATAAATAAAATAATTTGAAAATATATATTCATAATACATATAAATATATAATATATTAATATTTTAATTCAACTATTTAAAATTTATGTTTTGAATATATGTTGTATCAAATATTTATTTTGATATAGGTTTTATGTTTGGTGTTTTATTATGTATATACTTATATATCCAGGTATATATGCATACGTTTCTCAAACGTTTCCATTTTATAATTTTAGGAAATTAGCGTTTCTATTTCCGAAACGTTTCGTTTCCAAGTATCCGTTTCCGTTTCTATGCAACCTAGGCTATAAGTATATAGAGATAATAGTTAACTTCCCTCGTGGAGAACAGCCGCGTACCTCATCTCAGCTAATCGAGTTCATGGATCGCCTTGTTCGTAACAAGATCTCCTCTGTTCAGCGAAACAACCCGGCAAAGCTACGGGATGGCTTACAAATCTGGTTTCAGTCCAGATCTTAAAGTTCCTTTTGATTTCTCAAATAACTTTTACTCTTACTTTTGAAACAAGGATCAAATAACTTTTGTACAAGCCTTTTTTGGTTGAATATAATTTAGCATTCATTAAAAAAAAAAAGTTAACTTCCTATTTAAAACATGAAAATATCGATCTTCTCATACCTAAACGGGCCTAGGTAAAAATTGGGCTCACTGAATTTATTAAAATAGCCCAAATTCAAATATTGTTCTGTTATCTGTCTGATGTCCCACATCGCTGATCTTACAAGCTAATCGAGTGTTTTATATGTCATTAGAGTCGACAATGTGATTGTTACCTTCACTAAAATTGGAACGATATTAGCATGGCCCCTGTGCAAGGATGACACGCTTAATTCGAGAGTTGGTCCAAATTTTTTTTTTGAAATTTTTCCAAGATCGGTTCTTCTTCACATTTTCCGGTACAAATCTACAATAACCGAAAACCGGTTTGGTTATATGTAATCTAATACTATTATACCGGTTTAAAGAATCGTTTACTCTCTCTCTCTCCCTCTCTCTTACAAGAGCCTCTCTAAAACCCTTTCGCGTCACTCTCTAGAGAAGATCTCAGGAGCTTCAATGGCTGGCTTATTGTTATTGATTACTACTACTATTATTCAGTGAATCTACTAAGTTTCCTATTTTGGTTGATTTCTCAAGTTTGCCATGGCTGTTGTGCTCAAATCAATTCTCAAAAACCAAACTTTGTATAAGACTCTCTTGAAGAGACCACAGTGCGTCTCGCCTTTGATTGTCTCCAGAACCTTAACTTCGGAAGCTCATAAGAAGCCACTCTCTGTTTTTTTCGAAGAGGCTGTTGGATTGAGACCCAGACCAGAAACGAGCGAAATCGAAGAAGAAGAAGAAGAACAAGGCAACGAATTGAAGAGAAAGCTTTTGGAATTGGAGAGGAAACTCATAGAACTGAAGAAATCTGAACCTGTGAGAAAGAAGAAACAGAAGGAGAAGGTTGTGACATCAGAGGAAACTGAGAAAAGGCATGATAATCTTTACAAGTTGTCTAAAGGTGACGAAGAAGAGAAGAAAGAGGTAAAGAAACGTAGTCGGGAACAAGAGGATGTGATTAGGGTTTATAAGGAGCTTCCTATAGAGATGGTGTCGTTTGTGAGGCTTCTGCATAAAGAAGGGTATTTGAACAAGGCTAATTTCATCACTGGAGAAAAGTTGAATATGGGGAATCTTAATGAAGAGTATTCTAGAACTTTTGTTAAGTTTGCTGCGGAAAGGTTTGGAAAGGATTACCAGGAAATAGCAAAGTAAGAATCTTTTTACTTGTATATTGATTGATCATATATTGTGTTTTGTTCTGTTGGATTGTTACAACTACATCTTAGGCTTCGTTTAGAGAAGGTGTTCATGTAAGTATCCAGTTCTGCCAGTTCGTTTGCGACACCTTCTAGGGTTTGCATTGTAGTATATGTAACATTTCTTGGGTAGTATAGGTTGGGGTTGGAAAATGAGGGCTTCAGTGCTAGTTCTTTAGGAATGAGGAATCTTTTGTGATGAATTGAGTTCTTGTGGTTGAATCACAGGCTAGTTGTAGCATTGATTGAGATATTCTGATGAAAGAATTGATTAATACATTTGTAGATCTTTTCAATGGAATTATTTGTCGACTGTTGAGTTTTAGAATCTTTTCTATGGTCTTGATTGCCTTACCTTGCAGCATTTTATTTGCCCTTAGTTAAATTGTTGTTTGGATAACTGATGGATAATGATTAGGTTTCGTTTAGAGAAATGTTTGTTGAAATGTTCATCTTCATGGGTCTCTGATGACAAACTTGGGCATGTTTAGGTGAAAACTTCTCAGTACGCTTTTCATTTGTGCTAGCGCTATTGGAAGGACTAGTGAGGAACCTTTGTGATGAATTGATGTCTTGTGTTTCGATCATAGGCTAGTTGTCCCATTGGTAGAGAAATTATGATATTAGAAGTGATTAATACATTCGTAGGTGCCTTAAACGTATGGTCTTGATTGCCTCAATCCCTGCAGCATTTTATTCTCCCCTTACCTAGCTAGGAAGTTTGAAATTGATCCTATCATCTTATTGTTTCTACAGCTTTCCATAACCTCAGATTTAACTTGCAGGTGGTTATCAGGTAGTGACCTGAAGAAGATTGTGCTCTTTGGTTGCCCGAGTGTGGAAAAAAGGGCAGTATTCGCTGCTAAGACATTGCGCAACTTTTTTGATATCCATGAGAATAATGTAAGTTTATGTATACACACACTCACTACACTGTCCTTATCTCATTTCGCAACTCCCAAACTGCATCTAACAAAGTCTTTTTTCGCATAAATAGGTGTGCAATAAATGCGTGTTAAAAGAGAAGTGCAAGTTTCCAAACCAGAGCGTATGGGATGGCAAAACAAAGCACCTACACTTGTCTGTTGTGATGAAAGTCATCACACTATATCCATTAGACTTGACTCATCCAAAGCTACAAGTTCCTCAAGAGGTACAAGACTCAGTCGCAAGATTGCTGACAGAGATTCAGAACTTAAGCCGAACTGTCTGTACTCCTCTCGCATGAGTTATAACCTTATCAAAGATTTGTTTGTAGTAGAGATCAATCTAGTGTTTTCACAAATGGAAGTTTGAACAAAATAAAAAAAACTAATATGAAGAAGAAGAGTCTTCACTCTAACTTTCACTTGCAACAGTTAAAGGGTTACAAATCCGATTATACTTGGTTATGCTTTCACATTTTATCTCCATTAGGTGCATAGTATTAGTGAGCCAGAAGCTCCACTATAGTGTTAGTGAACCTTCTGGCTGAGTCAGAAACTTTCTGGATAAGTATGGAAGGAATGGGTCTTCTGACTTCAGAAGAGACAGAGACTCGTCTTTAAAACAAGCCTATCACCAAGAGCCACAGGCATTGCTATCAAACGTGGCGGTAAGGTGGTGATTGATATGTGTGCGTCTTTTCAAAATCACTTTCTTCGCTTTGAAGTTCACTCGCTAGATTCCATAGCATCTCCCATACATTCGAACTCTCCACGAAAAAAAGGATAAATTTTCAAACTTTTTTGTGGGTCTCAGCTTTCCAACTTCTATTGAAACCTAATTTTGATTACAGTGTGAGTGGATATCGTAAAATTTGTGGCTTTTCTCCTCCTTCTATCTCACTCTTCAAGCTTTTACCTTTTTAACTCTTGGTGGAGTTGTAAATTTTAAACTTTTGATAAATTCTCGGAGATTCTGAGTTTGTCTCGCATGTGGATTTGAATACCGAAGAAACAATGTCTGTGGAAAGATCTTTGGAAGCTTGGGAAGAGGTTCAAAGACATGGACATGACCTAGCTGATAGACTTGCTCAGGGCTTTAACGGTTTGATTCATATCAACCCACCTTCGTTTCCATCGAAGCTATTCGATCTCGAGTTTTCAAGTCAGCATTTTGGGATTAGGGATCCTAAGTTTTTCACCGACCAACCCATCAATGGCGTCTCGGCGATTGTTGATATTGGGAACAAGATTGGTCAAGCTGGTGTTGATTTTGGCGCTGGATTAAATGTGATGGTTCATCAATTCTTCAGAAGGTTGCCTATACCGTTTTGGCACGATGGGACTGTTTCAACTGAGAGGTATTCTGTTACGAGGAGCCATGGGGCGTATGTGGACACAAAAGAGAACTCAGGGTTTTCTAAGACTGATACTGCTTCCTCTGTTACTGTGTTGGAGGAGAAAGTTACAGACTTCGATTTAAGTACTATTGGATTACATACGAGACCAAAGGTACTTGTTGTACTTCTGCAATTTCAAGTTTTTAATTTTTGTTTCTTACTGATCAAAGTGGCCTTAGCTTTGTATATAACGGCAGAGATATCTAGCTTCGATTTCCTAGAGGTTTGAGTATGAGCATATCCAAAGTTTAAAGAATTTAGATGCTTGCTTATTGAGATATTGTGAAAATAGGATTAAGTTAAGCTATGGCTTTGGTCAGTAAGTATAAATTGACATGGTGAATCAGGTTCAGTGGAGTTTTTTTCAAGGGTGAAATTTGTTTACAGATTACAGTTTCTGCTCCTTGTAGGGAATGGTTGAGCTATCGTCAAGTTATGAAAGTAGAACAAGTGGTATGGAACATTCATTAGCAGCCAGGGGAGATCTTTGGAGGGTAGAAGCTTCTACTTCAAATTCCGCTGCGAGAGATGATAGCTCGTCTCTCTTTCTACTTCAGCTCGGACCTTTGTTATTTCTGCGCGATTCAACTCTTCTGTTACCTGTTCATTTATCAAAGCAACACTTGCTTTGGTACGGGTATGATAGAAAGGTATGCTTAAAGCTTCAACCTTATTATCTTTTGTCTCAATGGAAGTATGATTGTGTTACTTGTGTTAGTCTTCTTATCTCGAACTTTTGCTTATTGTTTCAAAACTCGGATATCACTCATATGGTAATCTCTTTTCAGAAAGGTATGCATTCTCTGTGTCCAGCTTTGTGGTCAAAGCATCGAAGATGGCTTATGATGTCCATGCTCTGCCTCAATCCTTTAGATTGCGTAAGTGTCTTTACTTTAAAATCTGTCTACGCGTGTATATGTGTGTTTGTTTGCCTTTTCATAATCTTGCATTGTGGAACTAATTCTCGAAGCTTTGTATTTCTCCGGCTCATGGAACAGTCATTTGTAGACTTGCAATTCCCAAATGGACAATTAACATATGTATCTGGTGAGGGATTGACGACAAGTGTCTTTGTTCCTTTATGCGGTGGTCTTCTTCAAGCGCAAGGTCAATATCCAGGAGATATGAGATTTAGTTTCTCCTGCAAGGTTGGTTAATAATATTTGATCAAGTATAGTCACTCACAATTCTTTATTCAAGAGCTTACAAAAATTTCGACTTTGATGTTTCAGAGTAAAAAGGGAGCACGAATCGCACCAATGGTAAATTGGCCTGACAAATCATTTGCATTGGGTGTTTCTCAAGCCTTGGCTTGGCGTAGGTCCGGTCTCATGTTGAAACCTGCAATTCAACTTAGGTTAATTAAAACCGGCCTTTCTCTTTCCAATCAAAACGCTTCTTTTTTTTCCTTTTGAACTCACAAACACAGTAAACAGCATGTGCTCTACATTTGGTGGAAGCAATCCCGGGGTGAGAACCGAAGTTATTCACTCGTTGAACGATAATATCAATATGATATGTGGCTGCGCATTCGCAGCTCATCCTTCAACATTTGCATCTGTTTCCGTAAGCTAATATTTCTCTTTCTTTCTTTTTCTTTAACCCAAACCTAGTTTGGTTGTTCATTGCTCTCATTTTGGGTTTTCTCTAAAACCTCAGTTTGGTCGGTCAAAGTGGAATGGGAACATTGGACGAACCGGAATAGTTGTTAGAGCTGATACTCCTCTTTCAAACGTTGCTCGACCATCTTTCTCCATTCAGATTAACAATGCTTTCGAGTTCTAAAAATATGTAAGGGCTAAGTGTTTGGTTTGTGTAGTCTCTCGTCTAAAGACTAAATTGTATATAGTAAATCAAACTCATCAATCCCACAGAAAGATTTCACAGCCTAATAACAAAACCTGAAAATAAATCTTATTTTGTACAGTAAATTTAGCAAGAAAAAAAAAAAAAATTATACAATTCATTACTCAATCTTCACATCGGTAAGATCATCTAACAGTCCCCTCGACGAAGATGATGACCTTCCTTCTTCTTGCTGTTGTCGGCTAACATCTTTGCTAGGCTCACAGAAGGAAGAGTCAACCCAAGGACCCTCCAAAGAAGACGAGCTAATGTGTTGTTCACTGTTTCTTGTATAGGTCGAGACTTGTGACTCGCTGTCTTGTGACAAAAGCTCGAAGGCCTTAAACCTCATTGCAGCTGAATCACTTGGATCAGCTTCACGTTTCACCAGTGGTGGTTGGACTTTGATTTTTCCTTCTAGCATTCTTACAATAGATGACATTGGTGGTCTCAGTGTCGGAGAGGGGTTGGTACAGAGTAAAGCTATGTTCAACATCCTCATTGCTTCTTTCTTCGAAAAGCTTGTACCGAGATCAGGATCCACAAGTTCTAGAAGACTCCCTTGTTCTTGCAAGACATTTGCCCAATCAAGAAGGTAAATAAACTCTTCTCTTGGTCTGTAATTTGTATTGCTCTTTCCACTAACAATCTCTAAGCAGACAACACCAAAGCTGTAAACATCTGCTTTGTCTGTTAAGTAACCTCTCATTGCATACTCTGGAGCCATGTAACCTCTGCATCAGTGAAACATAAATTCTTGTAAGTGTTAACCAATGAATTTCAGAAAAGATAAGTAATGAACACTCACATTGTTCCTGCAATCCTTGTGCTGATATGTGTATTCTCTTCCTCGTCGAGCTTGGCTAGACCAAAATCCGAGATCTTAGCATTTAGAGACAGATCAAGAAGCACGTTTGTCGCTTTTATGTCTCTATGAACAATCTTCAGCCTTGATTCCTCGTGTAGATAAGACAATCCTTTCGCAATCCCTAAGCATATTTTGTTCCTTGTTGGCCACTCCAAGTGAAGTTTCTGTTTCTCTGTGCCTGTTAAAATAACCCAAAAGAGACTAGCTTAAAGATCATGATCTTTCAATCTAACTTTTCTCAGATGGATACAGAAAACTAACCAAAGAGTGCGCGAGCGAGGCTGTTGTTCTCTAAGTACTCATACACAAGCAAAAGCTCTTTCCCTTCGATGCAACAACCATAAAGTTTCACAAGATTTGGGTGTTGCAACGCAGAGATCATGCCGATCTCAGTCACAAATTCTCTGTTTCCTTGCTTAGATTTTGATGAAAGCTGCTTCACCGCGATGGTCATTCCATCAGCGAGAACACCCTAATAACCAAAACACATTATAACACCAAAATTAAAGAACTTGTGAAGATGTCAAACCAAAGCAATCATGCATCACCTTATAAACTGGTCCAAATCCTCCTTCACCAATCTTATTTTCTGGATCAAAGTTATTAGTAGCACGTTTGATTTGTTTCAATGTGAACGATCCTGTCTGCAAATCAAGTCCCCTAAGCTCTTCTGATAAAACAAAAATGTAAGATTTGAAAGAAACAATCAGATCTTGAAAATGAGAAAGAGCATTTCTTGAAAGATAGGAATGATGTTTTCTTTCTTACCATTTTCATCCACTTCTTCTTTTCCACCTAAGTAACCTGTTAGCATAAGGATTATAAGTACCAGCAACCCGAAAGCTGCACACGCTGCAATTACGATGCCTGCAACTGCTCCTTTGGACAATTCTTTTCCGGTGTCAACCTTGAAATCTACAAGAAGAGGCAATATAAAATAGAGAGAACATTCACTCATTCACTCACTCCAAAATTATAATAAACAGTTTAGAAAGATTGGATAGGAAACTCACTTGGTGTAATCGTTATGGCAGATATGAGAGGCCCGTAAACACCTCGTGTTGGTATTACGTTTGTGCCTTTCCCTAACCACTTCAAGTGAATCTCCAATGTACTTCCATTCACCTGAACATCATCAATTTGCCTTAGGAACGGTTTACCAACTCCACCTGCTCTCTCTGCTATGTTAAAGTCCCTCTCCAACAAATTCCCCTGCACAAGAGAATCCCAGTTTGAATTCTGATCCAAGAAACTGAAACTTGGTTTTGAAACAAAAATTTCATCTTTGTTCTGCAAAACTCACTTGAACATAAATGTCGAATACTCGCCGCCCTAAGCTACTATAAGTCTGGTCATCTGAGAACATAATCTCTGCAAAATGGAGCTGCACTTTGTAACTTCCTTTTATCATGCACAGTCCATAGTACTTGAGTGATTGTGAAGCGAGACGGGCTGTTTTGTAAAACTCTGGAGTTGATTCATTGATCAAGTTAAATGTGTCAGTTGCTAAGTAGGCGGCCTTGTCATTGCCTAACCAAGCTCCAGAACTACTGTATCCCCATCTTTCAGAGACAGAAGAGAATGTTGATGCTCCTCTCTTGTTTAGGTCTTCCACATACATGTCTTTACCAACCTTGAGTTGGTTTCCTCCACAGTTGATTAACAAGGAAGAATCTGCAAGAAACTTATTCAGTTTTTTTTCCCCTAGAAAAGTTTGAATCCTGAAAGAAACTAATTCCCACTTACGTTCTGCCTCTCTAGGACATGGAAGATTCTTCCTCAAACACCATTGAACACTACACAAGTAGGTATTATTTCTCTGTAAGTATCTTTGGTTTAATGAACCGAAAGGAGGGGAAAAAGAAGACTCACGAGTCATCGGTTGCTGATGGGTAGCTGGAGATCAAGTTTCTGAAGATTTTAGCCAATATTGCTGATTAGAAAAGCATATAGACAAGATGAAACTGAAAATCACTGATATGAAACAACAACAATGCTTACACATCAAGCTGATTACAGCTTAGAGTAGGTGGCTTAGTGAAATTGTTGTAAGATAAATCGCTGAAAACAGATCAAGAAATCGTTAAACGCAGTTGTATTCCGAATTTTCAACCTCGAGGTAGTAAGTTAGTTTGCTTACATATTTTGTTTACTATCCAGAATGAACTGAGGAACTGGACCAGTCAATGAGTTATTATTCAGATACCTAAAGCAGCAAAGTAATTAACATTCAGTTTTTGAAAGTAAGATTTATATCATCATTATATGTTGATAATTTGAAACTTACATAAAGTTAAATGTCTCAAGATTTCGAAATGTGTCTGGAATTACACCGGTTAGTATGTTTGAGCTTAAATCTCTGCACACACACATACTTTAAGGTGAGATCTTGGATCAAACTATTAGCCTTTAAGCTGTAGAAGTAGCAAGAGAATTTGACTTACAGTAACTTCAGCTTACTCAAGGAGGTACCAATGTACTCTGGAATAGGTCCCCTTATCAAACAATTTCTTAGTACCCTGATGAAGTTAATAAAAGAAGAAGATACCTAAATGGTGTTTGATGAAACTGAGTTTATAACTTGAGTTGAGTCAAACTTCAACACTTACAATCGTTGCATATTCGTCATATTTTGCAGTTCCGGAAAAGAAGAGGCTGGTCCATGCAAATCGGTTATCCTCCTGATAAAAGAGAGCTTTATTAAGCTCAGAAGTTTTGACGAGCATGCAAAAAAAGGTATCATCAAACTCTTTGCTTACTTACAATTCAAGCAAGTTCTTCAATTTTGATATTGAAGTTGGAATTGGACCTTCCATTGATGTGCCTTGGAGGTCTCTGCAAATTAACAATTCAGTCTTACTACAAACTTCACTGTAAGCTGAAAAATTAAATGAAGGTGACTCACAGCCTAATAAGCTGAGTCCAGTTTCCTATAAAATCAGGTATCTTCCCAGATAGAGAGTTTGCATCAATCCGACTGCAATAAACAGAGGAAGGTTTTAGAATCATTCCAAAGAATACACCAATTTTTGAAGTCTCACTGTATGTCTTTCTACTTACAAATCAGTCAAGTTTTTGAGATTGCTTAAGGACTCAGGGATCCGACCCGTGATGTTGTTTTTTGAAGAGAGTAGCCTGTAATCATAAATACACTAAATCATGCATCAAGTTAAACGATAACAATATATAAGAAAAACAAAACAAAATACATAATAAAAGATCTTACAATCTTTTCAGTCTTCTCAAGTTCCCTAGGTTTGAAGGAAGTTGTCCTGTGAACAGATTAGTTTCCAGTTGCCTGCAAAAGTTTTTTTTCCCCATATAAGTCTCTTCAATTCTGGTTTGAAGGAAATAGAATTCGATATGTAATATTACACTATAGTAAGTGTAGTAATCTCTCCGAGTTGAGGTGGAAATGGTCCGGAGAGACGGTTTCCGGCTACAGACCTGTTTGTTGCAGAAAACAAAAACGCAAGGATCAGTACAACTTTACTGATCATCACAAGGAAAAAGATATATGCATTGGAGAGAGAATGGTTACAAGATTTCAAGCGGAATTCGAGACAATGTCGTAGGGATTGTTCCACTGAGAAAGTTCAGCTGAAGATCTCTGTAAGAAAAAACCACGAACAAAGATTACTTAAGTCCCAAGACTTTGACATTTTGCTATGATCCATTGACAGTAAAATCAAGAAACAAAGATCCAGGTTCATACATCTCTGTGAGACGCGTGAGGTTCCCAAATTCCGGCGGGATTATTCCTCGCAAATTGAAACCTTTAAGCTGTCTGTTTATGAAAGTGAACAAAAGAAGAAAAAAAATCCTTTTCAGAACCCTAACTCTGTTTCTTGTTATATAAGTTACTGAAAAATGAAGTTTCTTTATGTACATGTTTGTGACACGACAGACTGAACTGGAGTTGAGGGTACAGTCGCAGGTGATGTTACTGGTAGCTTTGGGCGACGAGCCGGAAACAAAGTTCCACTTCCCGTCCAAACAAGAAGTCCTCTCGATGTTCACTGTTTTGTTTTGAAGCTTCCTAAAGATGGTTCGCAATGTTTGTACTGTACAATAAAAAATGGTCAAAACATTTGATGGTCAAATATTAATTATGTAAAGTTTTGTATTATACATACCAAAATCTCTAATAAATAAAATTGACGGCATCCCAATAAGGACAGTTACTAATTAATTTGACATATTTTATATTGGTGTTGTTAAAAAAATAGTAAAATGAGAATTTAACCTCTATTGATCTATCAAATTAATGATATATTATATCTTTTTTATAGGTTCAAATCCGTCTTGCAATATAACTCTTCAGTACTATTTTAATTTCTTAATATGTTTAAGTATTTATAGCTTTAATTTTTTTTACTATGCACGGTAGAATTAAACAGTTAAATAAAAAACAGATTTTAATCGTATACAAACTTTAAATTTGGACTTCTAAAATGAAGCTTCTTACTTGTTTGGATTTGGATTTATTTTGATTTATTTTATAATATGATTCCAAAGTTGATGTGGGAAGTTGAAGTGTTGAAGACACATTTATATATTAATTGAGTAAATATGTCCATCTAAAAAAAAACAATTCACAATATATGAGTTGTTTGGATTTGAATAATAAGCAATGGTATCGATTGTAACTTTTTTGAAAATGAAGATTACTTAGAAATACTAGTATATATATAAGTTTTATGAAAGAAATAGTATATGATTACCCAAATTGCACGTACATTAGCGTACAAGTATTAATTTATATAATAATAAACATACTCAAAATAACATATAAATAACAAAAAAAAATCACAATATTTACTTTTAACATATGAACATTTTCATTTTTACCCTCTTTTACACAATTACAATATGTTAAATTAATTTTTAGAATTTTTTTAAGGTTTGGATTCTCTATTTTACATTTAGGATATATTTAGGAAATAAATAAAAAATATTTAGATATTGAATTAAATTTGTTTTTCATATCTAATATCTATTCAATATTGCAATATCTAATATCTTTTAACTATTCAATATCTAAATGATTTTATATCTTGAAGATAATTATAAATGAATTTTTCTATCTTGAAAATAATTATAATGATTTTTATTAAACTATTTACTTTAGCTTGAAAAATAAAAAGTAACTAATTATAAGAATGAATATATTAAAGATATATAAAAAATATTTCGATATTGAATAGAATATGTTTTTATTATTTTAATTTAGAATATTTTTTTTTAGTGTTAGTCAACGTCGGTTCTCGCCGGAATCAGTTGACCGGTGTACTGGATTATATGTCTATGATGTTGACCGCATAACATCATGTAGTTTATGCATGTAGTTATGTAATACATATACTTCGTGTAGTTAAGTATACAATAATATACTTGGCATGTGTGACCATGTATTCTCCTATACTTCGTGTAACTAGTCATCTTTTTCTCTAAAATTAAATTATGATATAATATTAGAAATAAAACCATTAAATTAGTCACGCATTAATAGTCTGACCAACAATAATAGAATATAAATAACTTTATGGATGTTGTAAGGTCCTTTCGTTAACCCAACTTGCACATATTGAAAAGTACAAGTATTATTATTTGATAATACACATCTGACATCTTGGAGAAAAATAAATTATGTATGATATATTCGTAAAAGAAAACCTTTAAATTAGGAGTAATTCTACAAATAGCATAAAAATAAATTTTATTTTTAAATTTAGCATATTATTTTAAATTTTCAATTTTTTTCAAAAAATATAAAAATTACTTTAACCTACTAATATTGTATATGGAAAGCCTATGCTATAATTTTCCAATAAACATTTTAGTGCTATTTTTATGGTATTTTTTAATTAGTCATGCATTACAAAATTGATCTACTATAAAAATATAAATAAATTTATGGATGTGATATATTTATTTTATTTCTAGAGTCCGGGATCATATGTAAATCATGATGACAAAAAAATACCATAGAATAAACGGAATTTTCACAAATATCACAAAATAAGTTTTGTTTCCAGCTTAGCACATCAATTTCAAAAATAACATCATATTTCAAAATTAAACTTTAAACTATAGATACTAAATTCCACCCCTCGCAAAACTATATCCTAGAATGTAAAATTGAGAACTCATAAATAAAAGAAGTTCTAATTTTTTTAAAAATAATTTAGTTGTGTCTTGGAAGTTTGTAGAATGTATGCTATAACTGTCGATAAACTTGTTTCAGTGCTATTAAGGATATTTTTATTAAATAAATTCATTGACGACCAATATCAACAGAATATATATATTTTTGATAAAGAAAATTACAATTTATCTTTTCAATTTTTTTTTGTAAAAAATTATTTACAACCACAATATAGTTTATTCGATTTTTTATGTGCACCAGATTATAGATTAGTCAATAATAACAAAAGACAAAAAAATTTCAATTGGTTTTTTCTTTTAAAAGCACCAATCCCATTTTTTTGGAAAGTTCTCCAAAAAACTCGACTTATATAATATTTGTCATAAAGATAACATAAACTTTTTTGTTGTCAAAAAAATTACTTATATTATTTTATAGTTAAAATGAAGAGAAAGCATGATTTTCTCTAATCTCTCATCTTTTCAGGTCTTGTGGTCAAATCATCAAATATTACTATTTTTTTTTATACGTGGTGAATATGGATGAAAAAATCGATGTTCTCTCCTTTGTAAACTTAAAATCAATCATGAAATCGATTTAAAATCTAGGGATTCAAGAGGGCGAATATTGATTTTAAGTTTACAAAATGGATAAAATTGTTTTTTCGCCATCTTTAGTCACCACGTGACATAAAAGTAACAATGTTTCACGATTTGGGTAACAATGTTGACCATCGTATTAGAAAAGATAGAAAATTGGAAGAAAATTGTAGTGTGTTTTTTTAACTATAAAATAATATAGGTATTTTTCTGTTTACAAAACAAAAAAAAATATGTTTTTTTTGGCAAATACTTGATATGTCAGATTAATTTGGGGAATTTTGACAAATATTTTTCTTCCAAAATAAAGTTGAATTGGCTACTAATCAAAATTCAAAGTGAAGTAATCTAAACGAAAAGTAAATATTAGACAGAGTGATAGGCACCTTCATCTTCAGGCAAAAATCGAGCATTTGATCCGAATATATCCAAGCAGATGAAGATGAGGAGAAGAAGAGCATACTTGACTTTCTCGGCCGAGCAAAAGAAACCCATTTTTTTGTTTTTCCTCGGGAGAAAACCAAACAGACTCTCACAATTTTCAAAGAGACCAAAATGATTTAAGAGATTGAGAGATTAGTGTTCACATAATTTATAAACATAAAATCTCATAAATATAATATTTGTTTTAATATCTAGCCACCGGGACTGAATAATTATGTGGAGTTCATTGACTTCTTTCTAAGTCTTCGATTTTGTGTTAAATCATTACAAAAATAAATTATTATAATACAGTAGCACGTTTCTATCATTTTCATGGTTAAATATCGATTTTTTTTTGTTGGTTAAATATCGATTTGTGTACGAAATATCCTTAAACAAAACAAAACCGTTAGACTGGTCCAAAGGTCTGGAAAAGTTAAAAATTATGAAAACATAATGAAAGGAGATCTGGAAGAAATGGCCCACTCCAAGGTGTAATTATATATACTGAATTAAAAAATATATATATACTCATTTGGTTTTTTTTTTTTCTCAAATTTTGTTCATTATGTTAAATTAAGGCTAAAAATCTATAAAAAATGGGCATTTTCGTTATTTTAGGTCCTAACTATTTTAAGAACTAGATAGAAGATACACACCATTTAACATCTTTTTGTTTTTTTTTGTTTTTTTGTATTACCAGCAAGTTTTAGGCCTATGCCCATACATCCCATCAGATAAGAGATTAGAACAATTTATTGAAAGTGCAACAGAGCTCTGAAGGGAACATGCAGCTGTGAAGTATCTCAGAGGGCTGATATGCTGATGTGGCGTGACGTGCTGACATGGAGAAATATTGTGGACACAATGACAAGGTGCGTGAGAAGGAAAGAAGAAGAGGTCAAGATATACTCGAAAATATTGAGTGTATATTTGATTAGTTGGAATAAGGGAATATATTCTCTTAAGGATAAGGAATATTTCCTTTTAGTTAGGATACACAAGATCTAGGTTAGAGATCGTGTGTGTGGGGTTATAAAATGACGAGGGCTAGCCGCAAAAAGAGTCAGCACTCGTAGGATAAAGTTGTGAGTTTTGTAAACCTTCAAGCAAGTACAAAAGCTTTGAAGGTGAGTGTGGGTGGTATCTTCAATCAAGTTCTGAAGAAAAGGCTGAAGCCAAGCACAATTCGCAGGCCCTGTCAGTCATCTTCAAATCTCTGCCAAGAGATATCTTCAATCAAGTTCAAGGTTGTGTGTCGGCTAAAGAGGTTTGGGACATTCTCGTAGTCATATTTGAAGGAACTACTCGAGTTAGGCGCACGAGGTTGGACAATCTTGCATCTGATTTTGAGAATCTTCAAATGACTGAAACCAAATCTGTGGCGGATTACAGTAGTCGGTTGAGTGGTATTGCTCAAGAATCTGTTGTTTTGGGTAAACAATACAAGGACAAGAAGCTGGTCAAGAAATTTCTCAGAAGTCTACCTAACAAGTTTCAGCCCCACAGATCTGCTATTGATGTGTCTTTGAATTCAGACGAACTCAAGTACAATCAAGTTGTTGGGATGATGCAGGCGTTTGAGATGCAACTAAAGAAGAAAGAGAAAATGAATGCTAAGTCATTTTCTCTTAAAGCTGCAGAAGAACATAAGCTTGTTGAATCGCATGAGCTTGAAGACGAAGAAAAGGTTGGTCTATTGGTTAAAAAGTATTTTCGCAAGATGGAAAGAGGTCAGCGGAAGGGAACACCATCACTTGCAAGTGCAGATCCTTTCAAGGGCTTTAGGAAGAATGATAAGTCAGAACGTGAGTGTGCTGAGTGTGAAGGATATGGTCATTACAAGGCTGAGTGTCCAAACAACAAACGGAAGCACTCTCTACAATGCTATGGATGCAAGGGTTTTGGTCATACCAATACTGATTGCCCCTCCCAAGGAAGTAATCAGAAGTCCTACATCACATGGAGTGAAAGTGATTCTGATGAAGAAGATAACAAAGGTGAAATTCTGAACAACTTTGTAGCTCTGCTGGGAGTAATCGAGGAAGATGAAGAAGATGAAGTTCTGTTGTTGAAAGAAGACATTGACAAGACAATTGAGTCGGACTCAGATGGGGAAGAGGCAGGTTTGTCGTTGGAAGATCAGATAAATCTTCTTATTCAGACCATTGTGCAAAAGACTCAAGATAACAGTGAGTTGTCTGCCGAGAGAGATACGCTTCAAATGAACATTTCATTGTTGGCTAAGGAGCTAAGTGAAAAAAAAGCCAAGTCTCTGCGTCTTGAGAAGCAATTGGAAGAACAGCTGAAAAGCATCAGGATGCTGAGTAAAGGAACTAAAGATCTGGAATTCTTGCTCAGTACTAGACAATCAAGCACTGCAAAGTGGGGTCTGGGTTATCAGGGAATCAACTCTGACAAGTCCACACAGTTTGTTAAAGGGCAGAACCCTGAACCAAAACCCAAAGCACAACTTGTTGCACCAAACGGACGTCATTATCAGATTCCTAAGGTAAATCTGCATTCCAGGCAGATGTTTGTGCAGCGTGAGGTACCAATGAGGCAAACATATGGTCAACAGAGCTATCCCCAGGCTGCTCAGCGACATGTTGGTCTTAGCAGGAGAAGAGGATGTTGGTACTGTAGTCATCTAAATCACTTCAAGGCCCAGTGTTTCAAGTTTCAGAATTGTGTGATGAATCTAGTGCAGAATGGCAGCTTCTACCCAGCTGTTAGAAGAGTTCAACAAGGGTATGTCAGAAAAGATGATCTCTACTGACATGTTGCATACACAACAGATAAAACTGAAGTTGATCAGGCCAAGTGGTATTTTGACAGCGGATGTTCCAGACATATGACAGGGGCACTTGACAATTTGTCTCACGTAGAAGATGTTGTTGTTGGAAGAGTAACGTTTGAAGATGGAGCAAAAGGGAAAATTCGAGGAAAAGGTACAACTAGTGGTGACACTCAACCCCAGCTGAATGATGTGTTCCTGGTAGATGGATTGAAGGCCAATCTGATTAGTGTCAGTCAATTGTGTGATGAGGGCTTAGATGTTACCTTCACCAGGAAGGACTGCAAAGCTGTTGATCAACAAGGGTCTGTCAGACTCAGAGGTAAACGATCTGGGAATAATTGCTATATGTGGAAATCAGAAATGTTGTGCTTTAATGCCACCGTTGAGTTAGACACAGAGTTGTGGCATCAGAAACTTGGTCATTTGAATGTGCGCACGATGTTGAAATTGGCAAACCAAGAAGTTGTGCGAGGACTGCCAAAGCTGAAGGGTGATCCACACTTTTTATGTGGTCCATGCAACAAGGGAAAACAGATCAAAGCATCCCATGGGTCTCTGACAGATATTCGCACAAATCATGCTTTACAGTTGGTTCACATGGATCTGATGGGGCCTATACAAGTTCAGATCATTTCTGCTCTNACTGAAGTTGATCAGGCCAAGTGGTATTTTGACAGCGGATGTTCCAGACATATGACAGGGGCACTTGACAATTTGTCTCACGTAGAAGATGTTGTTGTTGGAAGAGTAACGTTTGAAGATGGAGCAAAAGGGAAAATTCGAGGAAAAGGTACAACTAGTGGTGACACTCAACCCCAGCTGAATGATGTGTTCCTGGTAGATGGATTGAAGGCCAATCTGATTAGTGTCAGTCAATTGTGTGATGAGGGCTTAGATGTTACCTTCACCAGGAAGGACTGCAAAGCTGTTGATCAACAAGGGTCTGTCAGACTCAGAGGTAAACGATCTGGGAATAATTGCTATATGTGGAAATCAGAAATGTTGTGCTTTAATGCCACCGTTGAGTTAGACACAGAGTTGTGGCATCAGAAACTTGGTCATTTGAATGTGCGCACGATGTTGAAATTGGCAAACCAAGAAGTTGTGCGAGGACTGCCAAAGCTGAAGGGTGATCCACACTTTTTATGTGGTCCATGCAACAAGGGAAAACAGATCAAAGCATCCCATGGGTCTCTGACAGATATTCGCACAAATCATGCTTTACAGTTGGTTCACATGGATCTGATGGGGCCTATACAAGTTCAGATCATTTCTGCTCTACGATTCATTTTCGTAATGGTGGATGACTACACTCGCTACACCTGGGTAAGGTTTCTTCGTGATAAATCTGACACTCTTGAATGTTTTCGTATCCTTGCCCTGCAGATTAAGAGTGAGAAGTGTTCCATTGAGACCATTCGAAGTGATCATGGTGGTGAGTTTCAAAACTGCAAGTTTGAGCAATTATGTGGACATCAAGGCATTACTCATCAGTACTCTGCACCAAGAACGCCGTAGCAGAATGGTGTTGTTGAACGTAAGAACAGAACGCTGTAAGAAATGGCACGAGCTATGCTACATGGAAATCAAGTGCCTCACCGGTTCTGGGATGAAGCTGTGAACACAGCCTGGTACATCATCAATTGTGTGCATGTTCGCCCAGAGACCAGCAAGACTCCCTATGAGCTTTGGAAAGGAAAGTCTTCAACTGTACACTATTTCCATGTGTTTGGATGCANAGAGGTAAACGATCTGGGAATAATTGCTATATGTGGAAATCAGAAATGTTGTGCTTTAATGCCACCGTTGAGTTAGACACAGAGTTGTGGCATCAGAAACTTGGTCATTTGAATGTGCGCACGATGTTGAAATTGGCAAACCAAGAAGTTGTGCGAGGACTGCCAAAGCTGAAGGGTGATCCACACTTTTTATGTGGTCCATGCAACAAGGGAAAACAGATCAAAGCATCCCATGGGTCTCTGACAGATATTCGCACAAATCATGCTTTACAGTTGGTTCACATGGATCTGATGGGGCCTATACAAGTTCAGATCATTTCTGCTCTACGATTCATTTTCGTAATGGTGGATGACTACACTCGCTACACCTGGGTAAGGTTTCTTCGTGATAAATCTGACACTCTTGAATGTTTTCGTATCCTTGCCCTGCAGATTAAGAGTGAGAAGTGTTCCATTGAGACCATTCGAAGTGATCATGGTGGTGAGTTTCAAAACTGCAAGTTTGAGCAATTATGTGGACATCAAGGCATTACTCATCAGTACTCTGCACCAAGAACGCCGTAGCAGAATGGTGTTGTTGAACGTAAGAACAGAACGCTGTAAGAAATGGCACGAGCTATGCTACATGGAAATCAAGTGCCTCACCGGTTCTGGGATGAAGCTGTGAACACAGCCTGGTACATCATCAATTGTGTGCATGTTCGCCCAGAGACCAGCAAGACTCCCTATGAGCTTTGGAAAGGAAAGTCTTCAACTGTACACTATTTCCATGTGTTTGGATGCATGTGTTATATTCTAAATGATAAGGATCAGTTGGGTAAGTTTGACTCTAAGAGTGATGAAGGTATCTTTCTGGGTTATTTCAGACTTAACACTGCCTTTCGCGTCTACAACAAACGTCTGAGATCCGTTCAGGAGACTGTCAATGTAGTGTTTGACGACACTTCCTTCCTGCGAGTGGCATTGGTGCCTATTGTCTCCGACACGGACCTGGTAACTGATGCTGAGAAGTCTGTACAAGAAGTTGTCAGTCTTGTTGTCCCTGAAAGGCCTGTATCACCATCTGCTTCAGATCCGGTGCCTTCTCAGGTTCATAGGAATCACTCCTCTACTGATGTTATAGGTGCGATTCAGGGGGGTAGAGTTACCAGAGGAAAGCAGATTGACTTTGCTCAGTTGGCTGGGAAGAAACAAAAGGTTGTCGTTCCGGAGTCCGTCTCTCACGACTCTGATGTAGTGCAATTTGCATGCTTTGTCTCTTCCATTGAGCCTAAGAATCACAAGAAGGCGCTTCGTGATGAGTTCTGGGTTGCTGCTATGCAAGATGAGTTGGAACAATTTGAAAGAAGTGATGTTTGGGAGCTCACTCATCATCCTGCTGATGTCAACGTCGTAGGAACAAAGTGGATATTCAAGAATAAGAGTGATGCTAGTGGCTGCATTGTGTGAAACAAAGCACGGTTGGTAGCTCAAGGCTATTCTCAAATTGAGGGAATTGACTTTGATGAAACCTTTGCTCCGGTGGCAAGGTTGGAGTCAATCAGGTTTATGTTCGGTATTGCATGCGCTCTTAAGTTCACTTTGCATCAGATGGATGTTAAGAGTGCCTTTCTAAATGGAATACTACAAGAGGAGGTTTATGTTGAGCAACTGATACTAGGATTTTTGTGTGTCTATCCTAGTAGGTTCAATTAACCTTATGTGTTGTAGTACTTAAGGTGTCAATCCAAATGGGATGTTGCTAGTCACTCAAGATGCAATCAAGATTTCACAAGTCAAGCCAATTCAAAGAGAGTGTTTTTATCTAACAATCCTAGAATGATGAAAATGCAAAACGGAAATGTGTTCTAGGACTAGAAACGAAAATGCATGACAGGAAACGGAGTGTTGTGCAGCGGATGGGTCGAGCGATGTGTTCCCGACGTCTTCTACATACCTGAAATACTCCAAAATGCACAATGTATGCAAGGATGATGCAAGAACTACCTAAACATGCAAAGTGTATAAAAAGGACTAGAAAATGAAGCAAAACAATGTGTTTATCCTAGCTAAATGCATGATAAATATATGCTAATGAGAGACAAAATATAGACATATCAACTCCCCCAAACTTATTCTTTGCTTGCCCTCAAGCAAATGATCAAGAACGAAGCATGGAGAAGAGGTGTGAAGATGGGGTCTCAGAACCTAAAACATGCTAAATAAAATAGTTAGAGTCAAGGTCTTTGTTTTTAGTTCTATAATGCATGGTGAAGGAACTTTATTTCTTTGATCTACACATGCAATCCTATCAACCACTCCCTTTAACATTCATTAAAAAAGAACCGTGAATCAAGCTAAGCAACGTCATTGAACTCATTTGGCTAGGGTAAAAGGTAAGAGATATAGATGATCTCCTTATCAAGTGGTTTTATCAATACAGAGCAAGGTTCTCTCACGAAAAGTAGTTGAGCTTAAGAGAAGGCTAAAAATTGAAACCAACTGATACATACAAGAGCAGTGCCCTGTCTACCCAAAGAACATTCCAAACCGAAGTTGGTCCTATCTCTACCCTTCATCAGAAACTTCATCTCAAACCCATTCTTTCATTCTTTAGGCTTGGTCTTAGGAGGAGTTCACTTCTTATCATTCTAGCAGATTGAGAAATCTTTACTATCAGTAAGGTTTTTTTTCTTGTCTTCTAAGGACTCTAGACATTTTAAACATTTTGCTTTCTTTTCTTTGTCTAATCTTTTCGTTTTATGCCGAGAACCAGTAACTCATTATTTCGCTCAACCCAAATCCTTTACTAGACTTGTGAACCTTGAAAACACATCCCTCTCCTAAAAATATTCTACCCTTAACTTTCTTTTTACTCTTCGCTTTTCTGCACAAATCCATACCTAATGCCCAAAATCGAGTTCTCACCTAGTCCTACTAGTCCGGATAACACGAACTAGAACTACACAGGATCCTACTCTTGTCGGTTAGAACCTAACACTTTCTAACAAGCTCAACTCGGAAAAAGGCCTGACACTCAAGAATACAATTGGCTTGAAAGAAGGGTTGGTTAATGGTGCGGGGAACTGTTCCCAAGTTGGGAATCAGTTACTTGGATTAACAAGGGTGGTAAAAAGGAGAAAGATAATCCAAGTATGTATGTGGTATCCATGAGTTCAATTTCAATGCATAACAGGATAATTGCAAGTCTGGATTAGGTTCAGGTAGATAGGGAATGATATCAATTCAAAACATGCTTCAATCTTACAATTTCAAGTTCAATCAACATGCATCAAAGAACTAATAATGAGGGCTTTGATCTTATCCTATTGAATTCAGCATGCTACCAAGGTTAACAATCATCATCAACCCCTATCCTAAATGCAACAACCCTATATAAATGACACTAGACTCAATCCTAATATGCAAGTGCAAGCTACATGAACACACTCTGTTTTTTTTGTCGAAATTTTCGAATTTTGTTTTTCAATTTTTTTGGTTTTTCTATGCAAATAAATGAATGCAGACTCAAACATGATATGATACAAAAATATGAAATAAGAATCACAGAACACAACATCAGATACATAATCTCAAACCCTCCCCCAAATTTAAATTACACAGTCTCCTGTGTAAGAAAAATGTGCAGAAGGATTTGAGAATCACAACAGAAACAATGCAGGAATGAAATGGTATATACAAAGGAAGGTAGGAGTACCTCAGTAGTAGAAGAAGGAGTCGGTGCTCGCCCAAGGAGGAGCGTTGTACTGGCTTTGTCCCTCGCCTTGATTGGGATCCGCGGGAGTGACCTCAGCTGGTTGGTCGACTTGCTGCTCAACCGCTTGCATACCCTGATAATCACCTTGACCTTTATCTCGCTGCTCAACCTCTTGCTCAGCTTAAGCTGCGGAACAACGCGCTGATCGACAACTTGAGGAGGCCCTGGAACCACGTGAACTGTGTCC
The DNA here is from genome assembly GCF_000633955.1 of Camelina sativa. NCBI lineage: Eukaryota > Viridiplantae > Streptophyta > Magnoliopsida > Brassicales > Brassicaceae > Camelina > Camelina sativa. The sequence goes on along the minus strand of NC_025687.1, from coordinate 27,071,338 downwards.
CCTTCTCTCCCTAGATTCATGTGACGAGTGGTATGAAGGGACGGGTGTAGGCTGACGCTCCCGAGGCACATATGAAGATTGACGTGCTGGAGAGGGGATCGGAGAAGGTGTTCGCTCGAGGGCCGAGGAAGGACGTCCTGGCATTGGTCTGGTGTCGTTGGGTATGGACCTAGAGATGGCGGTTGTGGCTGTTGAACAACTGAACTTACGCATGAAGTTCGTGAACGTCTTCATGAAACTTCTGAACGCCCTGTCTCTTGCCTTCTTTCTTACAGATTTCCTGGGCGCTTGTCCCAAACGCAACTCAGGTTCCTTCTGTTCGTAATCACTGTCCTCCTCTCTTGAGTTAGAAACTGGTACTAGTCTCTTCCCGCGACTCTTGCTCTTGGTGAGCAGTTTGACAGGGCTGCTTAACCTTGCTGCCTGTCCTAAACCCTCAACAGCTTCTTCTACAAAGTTTTTCATTTCCAAGAAACGATTTGCCATGGATTTAGGCGATGAGCGTTGTCCACCTACACAATAATACGTCTCTCTCATCTCATGTATGAGCTCGGTACTCTTCCTGCTTCTCTGAGACATAATGAACCCAAAGCTAAACGTTAATATGTTAGTGAGCAAGTAGCAAGAGCAATTATGAAATTTAAAACTTGAAATTGCATAGAGAGGATAAACCGATCGAGTAGGTGACAGCTCCGGGACGACGGATCGAGTGGAATCGAGAGTGGCTCGAATGGTGACAGTTTTGGGATGGTGGACCGAGCGGAACATCTTCGTCGTGTGGGTCGAGTCGAACAGGTTTGGCAGTGGCTCGTTTGGTGATTGTGAGATCGGCTCGATTGACAGGTGCGAGGACGACAGCGAGTGTGGATCGAGAGAGGCAGTTGGGCGAGTGCAGAGTGAGACTGGCGTTGAACGACTACGGAGAGAGATTGGCTCAAGCGTACAAGTCGAATGGAGTTCAGCGGAAACGGCTCGAGTGAGGCTTTGCCGGAACAGGTGAGGAAGCAACGATGGTAGGCTCTGGTCGAGACAACGCTGCTGACTCGAGCGAGAGAGGGTGTTGGCTTGAGTGGAAGTAACAGCAATGGCTCGAGAGTGGATGTTGGAGCGTCACTCAAGCGGATCTTCACGGGGGCAACAAGACCAGAGTAACGGAGATGGCTCGACCGGATATGAATGGTGGAGGTCTCGAACTAAAAAGATGGTGCACGGCACGAATGGGGTGTTGGGCGAGTGAGATAAAACGTCGGTCGAGTGGGAGGTCTCACGTTCTAAAGTCTCTGCCTCAACTGCACATACCTCCTCCGTGCCAGATAGTTGCTCGAACTCCTCTGATCCATCCGTTTCTCTGTGGGAGTCTAGCAGATTCTTGCAGCAAGTGGTCTCCTCATGCAGGAACCCTTCTTCTCCTTCCTTGGTTAAAGCAGTCTTGAGATTGTCCTCCTCAGCTAATTCCTTCAACAACTCGTCAGCCAACTGATCCATCTCTTCAATATAGAAAACTTGTCCTCCTATTGTTGGTTTCTTCAAGGTATCCTTGATGTCAAACTTCATAGTGAAGTCGTCCCCCAGATTAAGATCAATCTTTCCATTTCTGACATCAATGATGGCTCCAGCAGTCGCCAGGAATGGTCTTCTTAATATCATAGGATCTTTTGGTTCTTCCTCCATCTCCAGAACCACGAAGTCGGTTGGCACTTCCACGTCTCTGATCCTGACAGGTAAGTCCTCTAAAATACCATGTGGAAGTCTCACTGATCTATCTGCAAGGATGAGGGAGATGTCGCAACCCTTAAACCTTGTGAAACCCAACCTCTTAGCCACAAAGAATGGCATCAGATTAACTGAAGCACCAAGATCACATAAGCACCTATCAAAAGACATAGGTCCAATGGAGTAGGGTAGAGTGAATGATCCAGGATGTGTGAGCTTCTTGGGTACAACCTTCTTCTGGATGATTGCACTGCACTCAAGACTTAGTACCACCATGCCTTGAACTTATTTTGATCTCTCCATCACTAAATCCTTGAGGAATTTCTGGTAGTGAGGAACAAGTGCGAATGCATCCAGCAATGGCATCCTCAACTCAATCTCCTTGACTTGTTTTTCGAACAAGGTTTTGTATTTCTCAGTAAGTTGCTTCTTGAACCTCACTGGAAATGGTAGAGGAGGCTTGTACGGTGGAGGGATGAATCTCACAGGCTTGTCATCAAGAACAACAAGTTCCTTAACAGTTTCAGGTTTGGACTGCTTATCTGGCTCGATTGGATCTTTGACTGCTTCGACTGGATCCTTGGTCTGAGCTTCATCTTGAACAACATCCTCCCCATCTAACTCCTCACTGTCATCAGTGACGTCTGGTACTCCTTGTCTGGGAGGCAATGTTTTCCCACTTCGCAGCGTAATGGCATTGGCGAACTCCTTAGGGTTTTGAACAACTTTCCCTGGGAATTGACCAGGCTTTGGTGCAGAAGTAGAGGCGGATTGGCCTTCCATATACTTGATCTTCGAATTCAGGGCTTCGAATTTGACGTTCAGATCATTGTATGAACATTCCATCCTCTGACTAAGGTCGGCAAACTTCTTAGCAGTATCCATAGAACCACTAGCTTGACCCTGAAGAATTTGTTGAATCATTTGCTTGATTTCTTGATCTGGTGTTGGAGTAGGCTGAACTGGTTGAGGGCGGAATCCTGGCGGTGGTCCTAAGGGAGCTTGGTAACCTTGCTGGAATTGTTGTTTGGGTACGAATCCCTGATTGTAAGGCACAAACGGTTTTTGTTGACCTTGTTCGTGCTGCTGAGGAGGGTACACCTGATCTTACTGATTAGCAACGTTGTTACTTCTGTAAGACAAATTTGGGTTTGCTTTGTATTGGTTGTAACCTTTGTTATATCCACCTTGGTTCTGTACATAGTTTATCTCTTCAGACTGCTCATCCTCCCCATCTGGAACTTGGAAAGGGTCATCCTCAGATACGTAGTGGACGCTCTTGTGCTGACTTAGCAAGAGACGGTCTAGCTTCTCATTGACGTTCTTGAGGTCTTTCTTGTACTTCTCTTCAGAACTGGCGTCACCCCAAACTGTGCGGTCATAATCTTCATTGTAATTGCCGTCAGACTGAGCGAGATTCTCAACGAGTTACAATTCCTCATCCACTTCTTTGTTCAGGAAATTATCGTTAGAGGCAGTGTCAAGCAGCATGTGGATTTTTGGAAGTACACCACGGTATAGAGTGCTCAGCAGTGACTCGTTGATGAACCCGTGGTGAGGGCACTGGCTCTGGTAACCCTTGAAACGCTCCCAGGCTTCACAGAATGTTTCTGAACTCTTATGAGTAAAACCAGAGATGTCATCCCTGAGACGTGCAGTTCTGGCATTGGAGAAAAACTTTGCCAAGAATGCCTTCTTGCAGTCATCCCAAGTATTGATGGATCCCTTGGGGAGGTTTTTCTCCCATTGGTGAGCTTTGTCTCCCAGGGAGAATGGGAAGAGTCGCAACTTGAAACCATCCTCACTCACGCCGTTTATCGTGGTGAGACTGCATAGGTGGTTGAACTCGTCCAAGTGGTCGAGTGGATCCTCCATAGGCAACCCGTGAAACTTGTTTCCGTGGATCATGGAGATCAGACCACTTTTGATTTCGAAGTTATTGTTCTGCACGGCCGGAGGGACGATTCCAGCACGCTGAGTATGAGTGTTCGGTGCATCCCCAACATCAATGTTTCACGGTCCCGGATGTGATCCATTCGGCTGTTCCATTGTGACGGGTGCAGGATGATCAGTGAGTTGACGAGCTTGTCGTGGTCTTTGTAACCGATTGATATCGTCGATAGCAGGAAGGAGGTTCTGATGTCCTCTTGATCTGGTGTGCATGCAACGTTGCAATTAACAGGTTCCTGAGATGCAAAACAAACAAGCAGACAACCAAAGCAAGTCAATACTGAGAATGAGAAGTGGGATAGAACTTAATCTTGCAAAATTTGAAATCTTAAATGTAGCAAAATGAATCTCAAATGACAACAGCGCCAAATTGATACTAAGATTTTTGTGTATCCTTCCTAGCAGGTTCAATTAACCTTATGTGTTGTAGTACTTAAGGTGTAAATCCAAATGGGATGTTGCTAGTCACTCAAGATGCAATCAAGATTTCACAAGTCAAGCCAATTCAAAGAGAGTGTTTTTATTTAACAATCCTAGAATGATGAAAATGCAAAACGGAAATGTGTTCTAGGACTAGGAACGAAAATGCATGACAGGAAGCGAAAATGAATAAAAACAAAAACGAGTCTAAGCATGAACTAAAAGGCAAGAAATGAAACATTCTCAGGAATGTAATAAAAATCATAAAGAAAGAGGTCCTAAGGATGGGAGTAGTTGAAGTCGGTCGAGTATCCTAGTCTATAGAGTATTTAACATGCCACAAGTAAACCATCCCTAAACAATGAACATCACTTTTTAGGTAATCTAATCTCTTGACAGAAGCTACTCAAACTCAACCACTTCCAAAACTAGCTCTCGCTAGAGAAACATGATCAAGCATGGCATGAAAAACAAGTTCATTCATGTCAACAAAGATACTAGACAACTAATCTCTTAGGCTAGGAACGTAAGTCTCTGGTACTAGTTGGTCAGACATTTCATCGAACACCTTTTGGATGCGGAAATGTTTAAAACCTAGTTCCAATTGATCAGAGAGAAACTAGTATTTCTAACTCTAGTCTAGAAGGGATCATACAAATCAAAACTTAAACACTCTACATCCTAAGATCCTCCACCTAATATATCCCATCCTCAAGAACTACCACACTACTCAGATCCGAAAATCATCATCATCAAGGATGAAAACCCAGAAAAAATTGAAACAAGCATTCTTAGATAGATAAAAATGAGATGAACAAGTTTGTAGAAGGAATCAGATGCAAAATCTGAATAAATCTCGAAGATATCGGAATACAAGTCTCATAACGTATTTTGTGGCTAGGTTAAAAACCTTATGGGAAAGAAAACAATACGAGATAAAAGATAAGATGTCTCAGCAAAGACTTAACAACATGTATATATAGTAGTCCAACATGGAAAGCCCTAAAACTTAAAACGACAAGGTAAAGCGTCGGTTCGGTAAACTCCTGAAGCGTGTGAAACCAAACGTCTTTCTTCCCGACATGTGCGATCGAGTCCGTGCGCGTCGAATGGAATGCAATGTCATCATGGCTCGGACGGACGGCTGAAGAGCGTGGCGGGGGAGCATGGCTCGATCAGACAAGCTGGAGTGCGTGGCGGGGGAGCATGGCTCAATCAGACAAGCTGGAGTGCGTGGCGGGGGAGCAAGGCTCGATAAGACAAGCTGGAGTGCGTGGCGAGGGAGCATGGCTCGATCAGACAAGCTGGAGTGCGTGGCGAGGGAGCATGGCTCG